>NC_086445.1:103658973-103748973 GCF_028390025.1 Pseudophryne corroboree | reverse complement strand
TTGCCGACGCTGGGTGGCCATTTTAAATAAGTGTTCAACTGATCTGATGCTTCTGGTAGTGGAGGAATCCACAAGAGAACTAACACTCATTAAGGAGCAACTAACAGTCTTTGAAGCGGCACACAAAGCAACATTAGCAGCTGACAAGACCACTAATTGGATAGAAAAAATACAGATCCAAATGGAGGAATATAGGAGTAACCTGATTAAGTATAAAAAAGAAAAACTCCATAAGGTTCAACAGGATTATCAACAACGTAAAGTCTATGCATGGCTCAGCAACACCACTTCCTCCTATGATCGTTCACAATCACATAGGAGTTACCGTCAACGACAACCACGTTATGATTACTCGGATTCCAGCACTTCAGCGACAGATGGAGAACAAGTAAATACTCCATCTACTTCCAATCAAGCGACCTACCCTTTAGGAGTGGCGACACGGTCGGGCAATCGCCCCACTCCCGGACGAGGACGAGGCGGTCGGGGCAGAACAAGAGGTTACAGCACAAGGCGACCCCCACGCCGTTGACCGAACTAGTAATCAACCTATCGTCTACCCCTCTTACTTCAGCTGAGCTTAAAGTATTATCCAGAGGCTTGTCATTCGTTCCAACGGTCAAACCGGATGCCTTCTCAGCTCAGGTGGAAAATTATAAATTTAACAGGACTTTGCGCCTGAAGGACCACTTTGGGATAAACAAAGTGCCTGCACAAATATCTACTATCCCAGAAAAGTTAAGGAGAGCAATTCCTCGCTCCAAATTTGATCCAAGTACTAATAATCCCTCAATACGTACCTTTTCTCGCATGATGGAACAATCCTATCAACAAGCATCCAAAAATTCATGTTTTCCAAATCTTAGCCCTGAAGAGAGGAGCGCACTGAAGGACTTGTCTTCTAGGACTGATTTAATCATAAGGGATGCCGACAAAGGTGGTGCTGTTGTCATACAAGACCTGACAGACTATCTGGCAGAAAGTAATCGACAATTATCAGAAGCAGCCACATACAAAGTATTGGCCTTTGATCCAACAACCAAGTACAAAAAGGAGCTGGACGCATTCCTGTCACATGCAACGTTGACAGGCTCTCTGAGCCCAGAACAAGCACAAGCCATGACAGTCAACTGCCCGATTGTACCACTATTCTACACTGTCCCAAAAGTGCATAAGTCACTGACTAATCCCCCTGGACGTCCGATTGTATCGGCCAGAAACTCCCTATATCATCCAGTGGCGATTTTTCTGGACGCATACTTAAATCCGTGCATTCAAGCGGTTCCTTCATACTTGAAGGATACCACCACCTTGTTAATTCACCTGCAGCAAATGATGTTACCGGCTGATAAATTAATTTTGTGTAGTGCAGATGTCACCAGCCTCTACACCTGCATCCCACATGATGCAGGTGTGGAGGCTGTACGGCATCTCATTACGGATAATCCACTGTACACGGGTCCGCCAATTGAGGTCTTTTTGCAGCTACTAACATTAGTATTGACCCGCAATTATTTTACATTCAATGGGCGTATGTATTTACAGCTAGCTGGTTGTGCGATGGGGTCCCCAGTGGCCCCATCGTATGCAAACGCCTACATGCACACTGTGGAGACTGCTCTCTTTGGGTCTATTACACAATCATCTATGTATTTCTATAGGAGATACATAGATGACTTACTGATCTTTTGGCGGGGTAGCGCTGAGTCCTTAGCGACAGTACTAGATAGGCACAATGCCACCGATGGGCCAATTAAACTCACTTACCAGATATCGGAGACCCATATTCATTTTCTGGATGTGGCCATCCAGATAATCTCGGGGCAATTACAAACTAACCTATATGTCAAACCTACTGACAGGAACTCGGCACTACATCATGCCAGTTTTCATCCCCACTCTACACGTAAGGGCCTGCCATATTCGCAAATGCTGAGGGCCAGACGTATCATTTCTGATCCTCAGCAATTAGAGGAGGCATTAGTACAAATGGTGGATAAATTCCTTACAAGAGGGTACCCACGAGAGGAACTTTTGGCCAATAAACATAAGGTTATGCGACTAACTAGGGAGTCCCTATTGACCTCTGCAGCAGCTCCCCCGACAGCCGCCACACATGAGGCCCCAAAAATTCCATGGGTCAACCGTTACACCACGGCCACTACCTCCATTGTCAGTCAGGCCAAGAAATTATGGCCATTGGTTAATACTGATCACTCTTTACCAGCCCTACTCGGCACCCAATTACTTCCCAGTTACACCAAGGGACAAAGTATTTCAGATAAAGTGGTTAAATTGGATGTATTTCCACTAACCAAACAAATATCATCTCATTTTTTGCGTCCCAAAGTGGGCTGTTTTCGTTGCCTGGGGTGCTCGACCTGTAACACACTATTGACAGGCCCAACATTCAGTCACCCCACTACAGGGAAACAATATAAAATACATCATAGGGTCACTTGCACCACAACACATGTAGTTTACATGCTGAAATGTCCCTGTGGTCTGGCCTATGTAGGCAAGACACAGAGACAGTTCAGAGAAAGGATGGCACTACATCGTAGTGCCATAAAACAAGCATTTGAAAAGGGAGTGAGCGAACAGCCCATCGCACGACATTGTTTGGTGGCAAGGCATACGATAGCCAGTATGAGAGCCATCATAATTGACCATGTCCCTCTCTCACATCGGGGTGGGGACCGTAATAAAATCCTTATGCAGCGTGAAAGTAGGTGGATATATGTCCTAGGTACTATGTCACCTAAGGGACTAAATGAAACTTTAGGCCTGCAATGTTTCTTATAAGTGATTACAGGATGCTGCTATTTAATAGTATAATATATTTCCTTACCTGCAATGGATTAAATTCTAAAGAGCCTAGGTGTCAGTAAATGCTAGAGATTGAATTGGATAGCCGCTATGCCTAATATTATTACTCACATTTATTATCATTAAGGCAGATTTACTTAGCTATTTAACTTAACTACTGAGTATTCAGGTAACAACTGTGAAATTGGGAATCGCTTAGGTTAACAGCTAACACCGTGTCTTTTAATTTATGTTTGTTAGTGTTTGTTTGTCAAGTGTGATCAGTGTCTTGTTTTGTTGTGATTTTATGCTTACAGTACAGTGCACGAGATTAACCGTTGTTTTGTTTACAGCGGTTACCAAGTAACGCGGCTCACACTTTACTTGATTGGCTCCCTGCCCGTCGCGGCCGACTGACGTCATCGTTCGGAGACGCGGGTTCTCGCTCAGATGGATGGGACGCGGGCGGCAGCGCGGGACAGGTGAGTTCAATACAGGTACTGAGTACCCACTTGGGTGTGTATATAAGTGTATTTTATGTGCAATGCATTTGTGTATCATTTGTCCCTGAAGACGGGGCGTAGTCCCCGAAACGGCGTAGGACCGGATTAAAGACTTTTTTATTATATAACAGTCTGCAGAGTGCCGCTGATTTTCTCTTCACTATATATATATATATATATATATATATATATATATATATAATCTCTATGGGATGGCATTGGGATCCTGGTGCTTGTAATGCCAGTACTCAAAAAAGACCAACAGCGGCATCCTAAAGCGCAGAATCCCTACACCTGCTAGGTAAGTATTCTAACCCTCCCCTTCTACCTTTCTAACCCTCCCTACCCATTCCCGCAGCCTAACCATAACCAACCCTCCCCACAGCCTAACCCTAGCCTCCCCCCACTTAACCCTTCCTGTAGTATAGTGAACCTACCTTTCTTTCCCTCATCAAGCATAGTCTAACCACCATACTTACAATAGAGATGCCGTCAGTCGGAGTTCCGGCGCCAGCATTGTGTTCAATGTTGGGATCCCAGCGTCAATCTACTGGCCAGTGTTGGGATTCCAGCATCGGTATTCCAACTGCCAGCATCCCGAACGGCGATACGCTAACCAGATCCTAAATATATATATATATATATATATATATATATATATATATATATTCACCCAATTAAATAATCCAGACATAGTTTAGATTGCGGTCATCTTTTCATGGACCTTATTACTGTATATGTGGTTCTTTTGACTTCGAATGCCACATGAACAAGTTGTGATCTTATCGGTGGAGTGACAGGCATCATGCACTTCATACGTACATACAGTGTGTATGTGTGTGTGTGTGTGTGTGTGTGTGTGTATGTATATATATATATATATATATATACTGTATACATTTATATATATATACCATATTCCAGTAAGGCGACACTCTGGAGACTCTAATGTAGTGAAACAAAGTGGTGTTTTAATGCCAACGTATATATGGGTTCGGTATGTTTTACCGCCGTTCGGGATCCCGGCATTCAGGAGACCGACGCGGTGATCCCATCAGGTGGAATGCCGGCAGGGAGCGCAGTGAGTCCCCTTGCTCGCCACACTATTCTATTTGCCCTCGAGTGGTAGAGTGGACCTCCATCCGAGTTTGAATTCCATGCCTCGTCCGGGATTCCGTCCACCGGCATTTCTCTGGGTGTCAGGATTCCAGCATTACTATCCTGAATGCCAGGATCCTGACAGCCGGTAAATTGACAGCAACCTATATTATATATATTACCGGAGGGGGACACCCTCACACACACTGACACAGAGGCAGAATTGATTCTTTTTCCATCCTCGGCATTAACAGCAACCAGTGAGGAATCTGTTGATGCTTTGATTTCACAATTAACTAAATTAAAAAAGAAGGAAGTGGACTTTTTGTTACACGGTGTGACACTCTCAGATTATTTTAGAGATAAGCGTATTCCTAGAGGCTTTCGCATCAGGAACACTCCGACAATCGGACGCCAAAATCCGGAGTTCTGCCGCAAATGGGCCACAGTGCTCAATCGTTGTTCCTTTGATTTAATCCTTTTGGTGGTAGCTGAATCTAGAAGAGAACTAGATATCACTAAAGAAAAAATCGAGGCCTTTGAAAGTATCCACCTGCCTAAGATTCAATCTGAAGCACCGCTTGATTGGCAGGAGAAATTATCTGTACAAATTGATAAATACCAATCTGATTTAATTGCCTTCAAGAAAGCTAAACGCACGACAGTGAACCGTGATTACGACCTGAATCAGGTCTACAGTTGGGTATACAACAAAGGTCAAAGATCACAAAGAAATTCTAGACCGCGTCGACCACCAAGGAAATTTCCGTTGGAGACGGACCAATCGAGTACAGCTATTTCATCAAGTGACACAGAATGTGCTACGGCATCATCCTCAAAGAAATCCAATTCTGGAATAAAAACTCGCTCAAAAAACAAGCGCACAAAAGAGCCAGGACCCGTCGGGGCGGCCAAAACAGGAGGGAAGCCGCCAAAAACGTCACGAAAGAAAGTCTAGTATTCAACTTGTCTTCTAGACCACTGACCACTGATGAAGTTAATGTGTTGAACAAAGGCTTGTCCTTTGTCCCTACCTGTACTCCAGATGTCTTCAACAATAAGGTGGACTTGTTCAAATTAAACCGACGCATCAAACTCAAAGAATTTTTTCAAGGGAACACTCCTACTTCTGAGAAAACCCCCATTTACAAGAAGTCACTCTTCAATCCATCCTCACAGAATAAAAGTATTAAAAGTTTTTCCAGTTGCCTGGAAACATACATCAATGAAGCTACTCCACAGACATATAAAGGACCGTATAATCTCTCTAAAAATGAGCAGGTGGCACTCAGCAATTTAGGTAAATATGATGACATCACGATTCGCCTGGCGGACAAAGGTGGCGGGATCGTAGTGCAAGATTTAACCAGCTACAAGGATGAAGCCTACCGACAATTGAATAACACAGCTGTTTATGAAATCCTCTCTGAGGATCCCACTGTACAGTATAAAATGGAACTCGATCAAATTCTACAATCAGCAGTTTCTGCAAATGTTATCTCAGCGGCCACCAAAGATGCTCTAAGTGTCATCTGGCCTAAGACCCCCATCTTCTATACGATCCCCAAATTACATAAGGATGCAGTCAATCCTCCTGGACGCCCCATCATCGCTGCCAGAGATTCACTTTATTATAATTTATCCAGATATCTTGATTTTTATTTACAACCCTTAATATTGGGACTACCTTTATGTCTTACTGACACTTCTTCTCTAATTCGAACATTGCAAGCTGTTTCACCTCTTCCAGCTCGGTATTTACTATGTACAATTGATGTAGTTAATCTATACACTAGCATCCCCCACGATAGGGGTTTAGCAGTTATACAAGAGTTTCTAGAATCCAGTGTTGAATATTCAGGTCCTGACATAAATTTTTTTGTTAAATTGCTTGCTTTAACCCTAGATCGCAATTATTTCTTGTTTGACAAGAAAATATTTCGCCAGCGAACTGGGTGCGCCATGGGATCATGTGTGGCACCCAGTTTCGCGAATATCTTTATGAGCGAAATTGAGAAGCAGTTATTTTTCGAGCATGACATTCTCTCAACATATTGTCTTATTTCGTCGTTATATCGACGATATTTTGATGATTTGGTCAGGTACCCCACAGGAATTTGAAGAAATGATGGTTCAGGTGAACCAAATAGATTCAGCTATCAAATTCACCTTTGATAGCAGCTACGATATGGTACACTATCTAGATGTAGCCATCTCTATAGATATTGATTGTAACATTGTCACCAGTATGTATTACAAACCCACTGACCGGAACACCTTGCTGAGGGCCAACAGCCATCATCCAGAACCCATGAAATGGAGTCTTCCATTTTCTCAGTTTCTGAGAATTAGACGGATCTGCAGCGATGAGGCAGATGCTAAAATCCAGATGCAAAATATGGCTGCTAAATTCACAGCTAGAGGGTATTCTTTGGATTCTCTCAAGCTGGCGATGTCAAAAGCTTTAAACACTCCTAGACCTGACACTTTAGTCCGCAAAAATCCAACTAGGGAATGTAATAGAATGATTTGGACTCAAGATTATACGACAGCCAGTAAGAAATTACAGGGTCAAGCCAAAGGCATTTGGCCAGTGATCGCAAGAGACAAGGAACTTCCTTGTTTCAAAGATACTACACTTATGGCAGCATACAAACGTGGTCGCAATATAAAAGACATAGTAGTTCACAATGACATTTCTAATTTTGGTCAAGTAAACGTGCCACACTTCTTGACGCGTAAACCGGGTAACTATAGATGCACAGGGTGCACTACCTGTAGTTGCCTAGAACCTGGCAGTACTTTTAATCATCCCAGATCAGGTAAACCTTTTAATATCAAGTTTACACTGACATGTAGTAGTAAATTTATCGTTTATTACATTAAATGCCCGTGTGGGCTGTTATATGTTGGCAAAAGTATTAGACAGTTCAAAGAGAGAATTGCCTTACACAGGTCTAGTATACGAGCAGCGCTGGAAGGGAGAGGCAGTGATCTCCCAGTGGCACGACACTTTAAAAATTCCAATCACAGCCTGTCTTCCATACGTTATAAGATGATCGACCACGTTCCACCCAGTTATAGAGGTGGTGATAGAGGTCAGGTGCTGTTGAGAAAAGAAGCCTGGTGGATCCACACTCTCCAAACGGTCCACCCGCAGGGCCTTAATGAAGCCCTCAGCTTCAATTGTTTCCTTTAAATCATATACAGTTTGCCCTTTTTCCCCCTAATATGTGCTTCATATGCACTGTGGGCTAGCACTTTCGTTTTTGAGTAGTACTTCGCCAGTATGTAAATTATTACATCACACTGGTTATTGCTGAATATTACCACCCATTTTGTCCCTAGACCACTTCATGGTTCGTCCTATTAGTTGGTCAGGCCACTGTACCATTTTCTAGTCTGTGGGGTGCATAGCAGTCTATACTCAGGATGACTGCTCTATGGTATATTCTCTATTCTCTTTTCTGTGATGGTTTAATGATCTATATTGTATTATCATATGTTTACAGTATTTAGCCTGCCTGCAATACTAAGCATTACTGCTGGGTACATCGACACACTTATTTGGGTGTGTGTTTTTTAACTGTCATTTTTCACGTTGTTGTATGTTTAATTGTTGATTTCAGTCTGTCTGCACTTCCTGTTGCTGGTTGCCTAGCAATGCCCCGACGTGCGTGTGGCCGCACACCCTACCCGCCTGACGTGGTATCTCTGTGCAGCCGTGCACTGATGACGTCATTGTTCGGCGGGAGGGAGGGACGGCCGGAGCCGCGCGATTGGAGTCCTGCTAGGTACCAGGTATGTATTTAAATGTTTTGTATCACAGGTTGCTGGTTGTGTCTTGATAAAAGGGAACCATCCCTGAAACGTTGACCGCACCAGCGTTGCCTCTGCTGTCGTTCTTTCTGAGTGCCACCATACGTCCTTGTGTGTGTGTATATATATATATATATATATATATATATATGTATATGTGTGTATATATATATATATATGTGTGTGTGCGTGCTGTTTGTGATTTATGGCACCGGTGCATGCACATCACAATGGGGACGTCCCAGAGCTCCCAAAAACGGGTGGGAAAGCGCTGAGAGTCCTGTAAAAACTGCTCGGCCAAACAGTGATGCAGAGGCCGTAAAAGTGTCAAACTTGTAGAATTTGACAAAACGAATGTCGGTTTGACCAAGTAGCCGCCCGACAAAATATTCATGGAGACCCCGCGGGCAGCTGCCCACGAAGGTCTTACAATGCGCGTAAAGTGCGCTGAAATGGAAACGGAGGCTCCCTAGATGGTCAGATGTATCCAACTGCCCAGCGTACGCTGGGACCCCGGCTATTTAGTACGGGAGCATCGTACAGAACAAAGAAGAAAAACACTTCATCGAACAGCCTGAGACCTCTGTAGAGAGAGTCAGCGAGCCCTGACAACATTCAGAGAGGACTGAAAAACACTAGTGTCAGATTTATATGAAAAATGGACATCCCCTCTGGAAGAAACGACTGCTGAGGCCGAAGCACAGCCAGGGGAGTTGCCAATGGAGTACTCCCTGAAAAAGAGGCCGAACTTACGGCCGCTAGGCTAATCTCATTTGGAAGAAAAGCGAAAAAGGCAGAGACCTAAAATTCCGGTCAGTGTGGTTTGAAGCGCAGCGGAGCAAAACCTCCCAGAGAAACCAAAGATGAATGGTAACTGGAAGAAGGGGGAAAACCCCTTTTATCCTTATGTCCCATAAAGATTTCCAAAAGTTGCAAAAGCGAGAAGAGGTAACAGACTTCTGAAATCGGGGCCCAGTAGGCCTAACCGAACTAGGGAACTCCTCCCTTCTGAGGTCTCGTGAACAGTCACACGGGTAAACGAAACCAGTGTAAGATTGAACAAAGAAAAAGGAGCCTGTTGAAGTAGACAGTCCAGTCGAGGTAGGAGCCAAGGCTCCTCTACTGACAACAGGCGTATCTGTATCTTCAAGTCCTGCGTGGCCCAACCAGCGCCACCGAGAGGACTAGCACACATAATTCCCTCCTGTGTTACCGAACATGAGGTAGAAATAGAAAAGGAGGCAGGATAGAATAACCAGAAAACTCCCCGGAGCCCTGAGGGCACCCTCGGCTACTGCCGCCAGAGCTCACGTCCGAGAGTAATAAAGGGTTAAAGAGTCAGTCAGAACGCCCTGAGGTCTATCCGAAATCTCCGCCCACAGCGGACCAGCTGACAAAACTCCGGGGAATGTTCCCTCACCCGGGAATGTTCCCTCACCTGGAAAGAAGATTGTTGTCCCCCGCTCAGAGGGGAATGGAGGCGACCACTCATTGCGTCGCAACTTGACTGAAGGAATAGAGTATCTGGTGCCGAGGAAGGAAAAATCCTCTGACGGACCGTGTTGAGAAACGTCTATGCGGAGCATAAATTGGATCTGTGTCGAATCAGAAGCTCCTGGATCCTCCGGATATTCAGAAGCCACCTAATGTACAGAGTGGGATAGTAGCAGTAAATTGTCCCATTAGGGAACCAGCGTCACCTACTGTCCTTGAAAAAGTTTGATAAAAAAGTTGTTTTTTTTCTGTCTTTGATAATATTATTATTTTCCTGACTCAGTTTGTGGGAATCACTACACCTGATTCTGTTAAACTCAACTGAACTTTTACACTCAGCCCAGGCTGTACTAGGATTAATAATAGTAGGATCTCACAAATTAATGTTTAAAATACCATGTGGATTTCTTTGATGACATGTATAATCTTATTTTAATTTAATTTCTCACCAGTCCTTTGCGGCAATTTTTCACTGATAATTTAATCCAAATTGTATATTTCACACCTCTTGCTCATGCTTTACTATTTTTTCGTGGACTCTCATCCGCGATTCACAGAGCACAATACCACAGATGTGGGTTTTGATGAACTGTGTCTAAACGCAGAAAGCAGATCCACCTAGTTGTACTTTACTATTTCATCTCTTTCCTTGGCAAACTGTCCTCATTGCTTTCATCCCTTTATCTTTCTCTAATTTTCATATATAGGTGCACTCTCATTGGTGTACTTTCATATAAATTCTCTACTATCATACCACGCTGTCAATGCCCGATCTCGTCCGATCTTGGAAGCCAAACAGCGTTGGGCCGGGTTAGTACCGGGAGAGGAGACTTCCTGCGAATACCCGGTGTTGTAGAGCAGGGATTATTTCCCTTCCTATGTGAATTTGCGACGCCAACAGCAGTATCACCACTAATTCTCACTCCTATGAGATTTTTTCATACTTGAGGCCTACGACCAATTATTGTGGCTTACGTCAGAAAGTCAGGTTCCTTCGAATGCAGAAGACTATCTACCTTTGAATTTAAGTAGCCCTATTGGGACGTACTTATCAGATATTCCTTATGACCACTCCTTGGTCCCATCAATACAGATATTCTGTACTGGTCAGGGGAAATGGGGGTAAGACGATCAAATGTCTACAACCATTCCAATCACACACTGTGATTAAACAGACCAGAACATTTTAAAATCTTTATTATTCTATCTTTCTCTTATATGGATCAACTATATGGGTAACTTTGTTATAAACATCAACATTAAAAGTTAATTTTTAAGTACTTCTTTCTATATGTTATAGGAATTTTCCTTCCTTTCTAAAGAGTGCGCCCACACAAGAGCCTTCTTTTTCTCCCCTTCCCTAGTATTATAGTAACTTTCCAGAATTTAACCTAACAGGGGAAATGTTACCCAATGTATAATGTAGCTATGCCTTCCCAACAAGCTACTAACCACACCTACCTAGTCATGATGACAATATAATCATGTGGCAGGTATGCTTTATTTGCAGTATATAAGGTTGTGTAACAGTCACAGGATGTGTCAGTCTGGTTGTACTGCCATCCTTGTATACATTGTTATTGCATATCTTTTTAATTAACACTTTAACTTTTGCACATTCTGCAGACATTTATGATTGGACTATCAGATATTTTCATATAATTTGGTGCTGTGACCCTTATCGCTGGATTCAGAGGTGACGAAAAAAGGATAACCGGGTGTGTATCTCCATCAAAGTCCAGTGACCACAACAACAACAAAAAAGGTAAGTTTCTGTTTGTTACTTACCTTAACCCTCAGTCAGGCGCAGCTGGCCTGACAGGCGCCGCAAAGCTGTTCTCGCTCCCCTCTCCGCCCGAAGGGGGGCACAGGGGCCTCTCCCTCCTAGTACCTTCCTATCTCTAGGTGCTGTTCGAAACCCCTCTAGTCAGTTTTCCCGCCGCCTGCGTGGAGTGCAGTAGTGATTTCCCTGACCTCTCAGGCCTATTGTGCCCGAACTCGTCCGACTTTTGAAGGTTCGTATTTCCATTTATTTTCATCTGTTAATTGTTTATTTTGCTCATTTTATGAATGAAAATTACAAAGGTTGTGGATACTTTGCGGATGTCGAATTATGAATGCCATAAATGTCACAAAGCGATCTGCCAGCCCCATGCAAATATGGTCTGCCAACCTTGCACTTCACTGTGCCAATGCATCTCTACTGCTGAACTTTCCAACAGTGATTCCAAGTGAGACTGACTCTACTGTGCCTATTTTTCGAGTTTTGTTCGTAATTTTAATTTTAATGTACATTTTTGTCATGAAAACTGAAGGCAATGTGGTGGCGGGTCTTAAATGTCAGTATTTTTGGTTTTACTTTGAGGTTAATAAATTAGTTTTTTTTAATCAGATTTTGAATATTCTCTCTTTGTACGTCCTAATGAAGGTCACTGATCACTTTAAGAGCGTTAGAATTGATTTAATTAGGTGCTAAAGACGATTTTCTAACAGGCGCCTGTCAGGCGCACTGCGCCCGAACCCGGGAGTCCCAGAGGTGCGCCTGACGGTGGGTTAAAGGTTGAGAAATGCATATGTGGTTCATTTGTTGGTGATTATGATGCTCTGTTGACCTAGTTGATCAGGTAAAGTGCAAAACTGAACTGCAATGGGTTTACTAAAGTATTTCCATGGCACTTGTGATTCTAATGGGAGTGAGAAAAAGGTATGGTGATGTTTATTACTGTAAAGGCTTTGATGGAGAAATGCATTTGTGGTTCATTTGTTGGTGACTGTGATGCTATGTTGACCTAGTTGATCAGGTAAAGTGCGAGATTGAACTGCGTGGGTTTTACCTACGGTATTTTCTTGGCACTTGTGATTCTAATGGGAGTGAGAAGAGAATACAGCTTCCAGTGCCCTTACAGATTATTGATATTGTCTTAATATAATTAATGTGTATTCTGATGGGGGATTGTTGTTTAAAACTCGGATTTCTGGGAATTTTCCATCAGATCTGCTACTTAGTAAATTTAACTCCAACTCTTTACCTAGAGATAAATTTACTAAGATGTGAGTGTATTCGAGTGTCTGTTGCAAAGCAGTGGTGATACCCACCATACTTTTTCTGTCTAGCACCCTGTGGGATCTTGTCCCTTCTATGATAGACTCTGCTGTCAAACAGAAGTATAAATCTGCTATCAATCTGCAGTCTGATTCTAAGTAGTGATGAGCGGGTTCGGTTTCTCGGAAACCGAACCCCCCCGAACTTCACCCTTTTTACACGGGTCCGAGGCAGGTTCGAACCTTCCCGCCTTGCTCGGCTAACCCGAGCGTGCCCGAACGTCATCATCCCACTGTCGGATTCTCGCGAGATTCGGATTCTATATAAGCAGCCGCGCGTCGCCGCCATTTTCACACGTGCATTGAGATTGATAGGGAGAGGACGTGGCTGGCGTCCTCTCCGTTTATATAGTTAATACTACACAGTTGATCTGATTGCTTAGCTTATTGTGGGGAGGATTGGGGAGCAGCTGTTAGGAGGAGTACAGTGCAGAGTTTTGCTAGTTTTTTATCCGTTCTCTGCCTGAAAAAAACGCTCCATACCATATCTGTGCTCAGTGTGCTGCATGATATATCTGTGCTGAGTGCTCACACTGCTTTATTGTGGGGACTGGGGATCAGCTATAGCAGGAGTACAGTGCACAGTTTTGCTGACAGTGACCACCAGTATACGTTTGTCTGCCTGAAAAACACTCCTGTGGTGGCTTTTTTTTATACTAGTTTAGCAGTCTGCTGACAGTGTCCACCAGGTCCATTATACTGTATATAGCAGTACGGTAGGCCACTGCTGTACCTACCTCTGTGTCGTCACTCGTCGTCCATAAGTATACTATCCATCCATCTACATTGTATACCTGTGGTGTCTGCGTTTATTTTAGTATTAAAAAAAAAAAAGTCTGCTGACAGTGTCCACCAGGTCCATTATACTGTATATAGCAGTACAGTAGGCCACTGCTGTACCTACCTCTGTGTCGTCACTCGTCGTCCATAAAAAGTATACTATCCATCCATCTACATTGTATACCTGTGGTGTCTTTTTTTTTTATACTATAAACGCAGTCTGCTGACAGTGTCCACCAGGTCCAATATACTGTATATAGCAGTACGGTAGGCCACTGCTGTACCTACCTCTGTGTCGTCACTCATCGTCCATAAGTATACTATTGTTACGCACACCAGTACTGACAGGAGTATACCGGTGTATGAACAGAGAGGGATGCAAAGCAAACAAACTCACAGACAGACTTGGGAGTATAACATAACATACACAGAAGGTGATGGAATAACTAATAAACACAAAGTGAACGAAGAAGCCCAAAGGCTCAGGAATTGGGTGTCTCCCTAGTGTCAGGAATGCTCAGATGGAATAGAGCGGACAATGAGGCGAGATGTAGTGATTTAACATGTGGAGCACCCGAAATGATGTTGCTAAGAGCAACAGAAAGAACCCTAAAGGGTTACCAACAGGTGTGGAAATAAACTCCTTGGTCAGAGATAGAAATATAGACACAAGGAGAGTATCCACAATCCTAACCCCCACTTGCAGGGCACAGGTTCAGCTTACTGCCACTAAACTGACACCTGGACGCCCTGCACAGTGAGAGAGGATTACGCAGGCAGGTCTGAGAGTACAGCTGCAAACCTGCAGAGTTCACAGAATAGCAAAAGAACCCCAGCAGGTTAAACAACTGACTCCAGTCTTACTGCTAGGTCCGCATTGGCAGAATGAAGTACCGAATCCCAAGGCCTATTTGCAGTAAGCAACAAGTAAATACAAAGTCACACAGTACTAGCTAACTCTCTGGAACTGACTAACAAACAAAGATTCAGCAGCATTTTCCTAGCCTGAGAGGATGGTTTATATAGCAGGTGCTGTCCACACCCCACTCAGACCTCACAGACTGTGAGCACAAAACCAGCGCCTGTAACCACTGCACAGTAAAAACCCGGACCGGAGTATCAGCTGCGCTCAGGTTACTTCGCTAACACTTGCCTCCCGGCTGCCATGGCGACGTGGCAGCACAGAGCAGGAGATCCTAACAGTACCCCCCTCTAACGAGGGGTCAAAGAACCCCTACCACCGGGTTTATCGGGGAACTGCGAGAAGAAAGAGCGTATCAGTCTGGGGGCAGGAAGATCACAACTGCGCACCCACGACCGCTCCTTCGGGCCATACCCCTTCCAGTGCACCAAAAATGACAGCTGACCCCGAACCATCGTGGAGTCAAGAACCCTTTCAACAACAAACTCCCTCTGACCCCGTATCAGAAGAGGAGAAGGTCTTCCACTGGAAGAAGGATTACTAACTGCCAGTTTTAAAAGGGAACAATGAAATGTTTTATTGATACCCAATGAACGGGGCGGATCTAACTGAAATGCCACCGGATTGATAACCCTGGTGATCTTATAAGGGCCGATGAACCGGGGGCCTAACTTATGATATGGCTGTCTCAACTTCAAATTCTTGGTGGACAACCAGACGAAGTCTCCTAATTTGAAGCTGCAGGGTCTTCTCCGCTTATCAAAACCCCTTTTGGTCACTAATGACACAGACACAAGGGCTTTCTTCACTTTCCTCCAAATACCCCTAAGGGCCGAAACCACAGAGGAACCACCAGGCGTGAAATCCAGGGGGTCAAAAGAATTGGCCTTAGGATGATGCCCATATACACAAAGGAAGGGAGAGATCCCTGTAGCAGAGTGAGCCGCGTTGTTATAGGCAAACTCCGCCATGGACAGATGAGCAACCCAGTCAGTATGACACTTGGAGACATAACACCTGAGGAACTGCTCCAAGGACTGGTTCACCCTCTCAGTCTGCCCATTAGACTGTGGATGGTAGCCTGACGACAAGCTCACAGAAATCTGGAGATCAGAACAAAATGCCCTCCAGAATTTGGCCACAAACTGGGATCCACGGTCAGAGACCACATCAAGTGGCAACCCGTGGAGGTGCACAACATGCTGCATAAATAACTCAGACAGGCATCTGGCCGATGGCAACCCAACCAGTGGAATGAAATGCGCCATCTTCGAAAACCTGTCAACGACAACCCAAATGGATGTCATCCCCGAGGATTTGGGCAAGTCCACCACAAAATCCATGGAAATGTGGGTCCATGGCTTAGATGGAATAGAGAGTGGATGTAATGGGCCGACAGGAACCCCTCTAGGAGTTTTATTTCGGGCACAAACGTCACATGCCCGAACCCACTGATCCACATCCCTAGCCACCGAGGGCCACCACACCGCCCTAGACAGCAACTCCAGAGTTCTGGCAATACCCGGATGCCCTGCCGACCTCTTGGCATGGAATTCCAGGAACACTCGCTGTATTAACCTAGGAGGCACAAACAAGAGACCTACCGGAAGGTCTGGAGGAGCCGGCTTCTGTGCTCTAAGGACTAATGACAAGAGGTCCTGGGTAATGCCCACTTTAATACATGATGGGGACACAATGGGCAATGGCTCCTCGGTGGTCTCTTGGACTGGACCAAAACTCCGCGAGAGCGCATCAGCCTTGATGTTTTTTGACCCAGGGCGATATGTTAGCAAAAAATTAAAGCGAGCAAAAAACAAAGCCCATCGTGCCTGCCTGGCATTGAGCCGCTTCGCTGACTCTAAATATGCCAGATTCTTATGGTCGGTGAGAATTGAGACCACAAACTTAGCCCCCTCAAGCCAGTGTCTTCACTCCCCGAGTGCATCCTTTATAGCCAACAATTCCCGGTTACCCACGTCCTAATTCATCTCGGAAGACGAAAATTTACCGGAAAAGTACGCACAGGGATGAAGGCGATTATCAGAAACCCCCATCTGAGAGAGCACTGCCCCAATACCTATCTCAGAGGCATCCACCTCCACCACAAAAGGACGCTCTGGATCTGGGTGTCGCAGCACCTTGGCCGAGACAAATGACCTTTTCAGACGGGCAAAGGCCGCTTTGGCCTCACAAGACCAGTGAGTAACATCCGCCCCTTTCTTAGTGAGTGCCACCAAGGGGGCCACTATAGACGAAAATCCAGCGATAAATCGTCTATAAAAATTTGCAAAGCCCAGAAAACGCTGAAGCGCCTTCAAACTAGTGGGCTGCACCCAATCCAGGACTGCCTGTACCTTAGAACCGTCCATTTGGAAACCTTCTGAGGAGATAATATACCCTAGAAATGCGATTTGCTGAACTTCAGATTCACACTTCTCCAGCTTCGCCCCAAGCTGGTGGTCTCTGAGTTTCTGGAGGACTAAGCGTACATGCATCCGATGTTCCTCCAGGGAATGGGAGAAGATTAGGATGTCATCAAGATAAACAACTAAGAATCTATCCAAATATTCCCTGAGCACATCGTTCATGAATTCCTGGAAGACTGCCAGGGCATTAGAGAGCCCAAAAGGCATCACCAAATATTCATAATCCCCTGAGTGGGTATTAAAGGCAGTCTTCCATTCATCCCCCTCTCTTATTCGGATTAGATTGTAAGCACCGCGTAGGTCAATCTTAGAAAAAATGGTGGCAGTACGAAGCTGGTCAAACAAAACCGAAATTTAATCGTGATACGGTTCAATTCCCTGAAGTCGATTCAGGGTCGCAACGAACCATCCTTTTTACCCACGAAGAACCCCGACCCAACTGGGGACTGTGAGGGTCTGATAAATCCCTTAGCCAAGTTCTCCTGAATGTACTCTGCCATAGCCTGAGTCTCAGGACATGACAGGGAGTACAACCTGCTCTTGGGAAGCTTAGCATCCGGCAACAAATCAATGGCACAGTCATAGGGGCGATGGGGAGGTAGTACCTCCGCAACTTTTTTGGAGAACACATCCGCAAAATCTGCATAACATCCTGGCAATCCTGGCAAACTTAGCTGCGAGAGCCTGACTGGAAGGCTCAAGCAACTCCTGAAACAATCACTACCCCAACTAAGAATCTCCCCAGAGACCCAGTCAAATTGAGGGTTATGGGCCCTTAACCAGGGTAACCCCAAAACCAATGGGGCAAAAGAACAGACAGTCACATAGAAAGACAATTTTTCAGAGTGTGTGGCTCCAATAAACAAAGGAATGTGGCTGGTGCAGGAGGTAATTTTACCCTGGGACAATGGTTCCCCGTTTAACCCACAGATCTCAATCTCTGATGCCAAAGGTACTGAGGGAACAGAGTGTTCTAGGGCGAATTGATGGTCCATGAAAACCCCATCGGCCCCACTGTCAACAAAGGCCTCAGTCTTGACAGTTTGGCCGAGGATCTCCAAAGCCACCGGAATGAGAAAAGTCTTTTTGGGAAATTCTGACTTCTGGCCTGACAGGATATTTCCCATCACCCACAGGCTCTGAAGTTTTCCGGCTTTTCTGGGCATGATACTACAACAAACACAACCCCTGCTGTCTCCTTTGCGTCTTCTCACGCGAGGAGAGGCGGGTAGCCCCAATCTGCATAGGCTCCTCGGAATATTCCTCAGAGTCTGAGGTTCCCTTGGGAAAAAAGGAAACTGCGGTCTCCCTTTCAAGCCTACGCTCTCTCAGCCGTCTATCCACCCGGATTGATAACTGCATGAGCTGATCTAAGCTATCAGGCGAGGGATATTGTACCAGTTGGTCCTTTATCTGGTCAGAAAGGCCCCTTCGGTACTGGTTTCTCAAGGCTGGGTCATTCCACTGGGTATCATCAGCCAACCTCCGAAACTCCGTACTATAAACCTCAGCTGGCCGTCGCCCTTGCTTAAGGACCGTAATCTGAGCCTCGGCTGAAGCCATCTTGTCAGGGTCATCATACAAAATGCCCAGTGCCGTAAAAAAAGCATCAACACTTAAGCGACGGACAGTCAGGCTGCAACCCATATGCCCAGACCGGTGGGTCTCCTTGTAGCAAGGAAATCACTATGCCCACCCGCTGAATCTCCGACCCAGAAGACTGGGGCCTAAGCCTGAAATATAGCTTACAGCTCTCCTTGAAACAAATGAACTGAGCGATCTCCAGAAAAACGATCCGGGAGATTTACTTTTGGCTCCTTAACCCCTGAACTTGCCGCTGCTGCTGCGGGAGCTCCCCTAGCGGCCTGCGGGGTGTTCATTTTAATGGACATCTCATTAAATTGTCGAGTCAGGACCTGCACCTGATCGACCACCTGTTGCAAAATATTTTGAGGATACCCCTCCATATTCCCACAAAATTTCAACAGGAGTAGGGCTGCTGAATATGTTACGCACACCAGTGCTGACAGGAGTATACCGGTGTATGAACAGAGAGGGATGCAGAGCAAACTAACTCACAGACAGACTTGGGAATATAACATAACATACACAGAAGGTGATGGAATAACTAATAAACACAAAGTGAACGAAGAAGCCCAAAGGCTCAGGAATTGTGTGTCTCCCTAGTGTCAGGAATGCTCAGATGGAATAGAGCGGACAATGAGGCGAGATGTAGTGATTTAACATGTGGAGCACCCGAAATGATGTTGCTAAGAGCAACAGAAAGAACCCTAAAGGGTTACCAACAGGTGTGGAAATAAACTCCTTGGTCAGAGATAGAAATATAGACACAAGGAGAGTATCCACAATCCTAACCCCCACTTGCAGGGCACAGGTTCAGCTTACTGCCACTAAACTGACACCTGGACGCCCTGCACAGTGAGAGAGGATTACGCAGGCAGGTCTGAGAGTACAGCCGCAAACCTGCTGAGTTCACAGAATAGCAAAAGAACCCCAGCAGGTTAAACAACTGACTCCAGTCTTACTGCTAGGTCTGGATTGGCAGAATGAACTACCGAATCCCAAGGCCTATTTGCAGTAAGCAACAAGTAAATACAAAGTCACACAGTACTAGCTAACTCTCTGGAACTGACTAACAAACAAAGATTCAGCAGCATTTGCCTAGCCTGAGAGGATGGTTTATATAGCAGGTGCTGTCCACGCCCCACTCAGACCTCAGACTGTGAGCACAAAACCAGCACCGGATTCCCTGCCGTGCACAGAGCCTGTAACCACTGCACAGTAAAAACCCGGACCGGAGTATCAGCTGCGCTTAGGTTACTTCGCTAACACTTGCCTCCCGGTTGCCATGGCGACGTGGCAGCACAGAGCAGGAGATCCTAACAACTATCCATCCATCTACATTGTATACCTGTAGTGTCTTTTTTTTTTTTACACTATAAACGCAGTCTGCTGACAGTGTCCACCAGGTCCATTATACTGTATATTGCAGCACGGTAGGCCACTGCTGTACCTACCTCTGTGTCGTCAAGTATACTATCCATCTAGATTCTATACCTGTGGTGCATTTCAGTTGTGCAGTTTGCTGACACAGTGACCATTCATTTTTCTTTGCATCATATGCTGTTTGGGGACTATTTTTTTGAAGTGCCATCCTGTCTGACACTGCAGTGCCACTCCTAGATGGGCCAGGTGTTTGTGTCGGCCACTTGTGTCGCTTAGCTTAGTCACACAGCGACCTTGGTGCGCCTCTTTTTTTCTTTGCATCATGTGCTGTTTGGGGAGTATTTTTTTCAAGTGCCATCCTGTCTGACACTGCAGTGCCACTCCTAGATGTGCCAGGTGTTTGTGTCGGCCACTTGGGCTGCTTAGCTTAGTCACACAGCTACATCGGTGCAAATTTTAGGACTAAAAATAATATTGTGAGGTGTGAGGTGTTCAGAATAGACTGAAAATGAGTGGAAATTATGGTTATTGAGGTTAATAATACTTTGGGATCAAAATGACCCCCAAATTCTATGATTTAAGCTGTTTTTTAGGGTTTTTTGAAAAAAACACCCGAATCCAAAACACACCCGAATCCGACAAAAAATTTTCGGTGAGGTTTTGCCAAAACGCGTCCGAATCCAAAACACGGCCGCAGAACCGAACCCAAAACCAAAACACAAAACCTGAAAAATTTCCGGTGCACATCACTAATTCTAAGCACTGCACAGCTCAGTATGATCTAATCAGGCTTTGATATGTTTAAAAGTAATTGGTTCATTAAAAAAAAAAAAAAATACAAGCCAGTAACAAGCCAGGGTGGGTATTGGAAAATAGTTTGAAAAAACAAAATAGGGTTCAACCTATTTTCCAAAAACCAGCACCCAGCTGCATCAGTCGTGGGGTATAAAGCTTTGGCAGGGAGACACCAGCATCTGGTCTCCCTGCCAACACATTAACCAGACCCAAATTACTCAGCCCAGGGCTGGAATAGCTTGAAGAGTTGGCACCCTCAAAAATGGTGCCCCCCTTTTTCACACAGGGACAATCAGCCCTTGGCTATTCTCCGAATCCCTGGTGGCAGTAGATGCGAGGTTAGACGTTAATTAAGATTTGATAATTAACACCTAACACCAACAGGCCCTTTATGTCCAGGAATGGTGGCACTTATGGTTCTATAAGTGCCATCATGCCAGGGCAGGCTTGCCAGGGCAGGGCATACTGCCTATCGGGACACCCCCTATTTTTGGGAGGTCCTACATTTCTGAGGGATTTAAAATGTGGGCTGACCTGTTTGGGGATGGTTAACATTATTGCTTGGAGACCCCACACTGTGTCTTCCTGCTTTTATATTACCTCCAAACCTGTTCCCATCTGGCTCAGTCCAGTGCTGGCTTTTGAAAAAATATAGGGAGCCTCACCCGATGATTTCCCACTATATTCCAATACCAGCCCAGGCTGAGAGGTCCGTAGCTGGTTTAGTTAATTGTGCGGAACCCAACAGATTTTTTTTTTACTAAATCAACCATTTGCTCTATATTAAAAAATAACCAAGCTTGCACAGACCATGCTGTTCTGTCAGTGTTTTACATCGGCCACATGCAGGTCTATTGTTTTGGTCTATCCTGCTGCGATTTGTCTGAGGGTACTATCAGGTTTATAATCCCGATGGTCAGTAAATCCGGGGATTCTATTGCTGTCTACTTATAATAATGAAGTTTTAATTCAGACGGTCTAAGCTAAAGTTGGAATTTTTATGGAATTTTTCCTTTGGATTTGCCTTTAGTAAATTTGCAAAATCGAAAGAAAATCAGACAGAAAAAATTGCCACTTGACGCTATAACCCCAGGTCTGAGACATTCTGACTGGTCTACTTCCTTACAGAGCTGCTCTGACTGGTCATTACTTGAAGACATGGGGACCTACAAGCTAAAGATCGCAACAGGAGAGGACCTGGGTGCTGGAACCTGTGACCAAGTCTTTATTGTTCTTGTGGGAGTCCTGGGAGAAAGTGCTAAACATCATCTGAATTATAAGTGGAGTAACTTCAGACCTGGAGCAGTAAGTATCTTATGAGAGTCCCAAAAGTAATAGAGGCTGATTATTGTAGAAAGTAGAGGCTGTGTATCCTATTTCAATAAACAGTCACAGAGAAAAATATATAATAATATAGTATTAGAGAACCAACTCTAGTGATACTGAGTGCTGATATTGGCAGCTATTTTTGGTTGGTGGTGCACCAAGGGTACAGTAGGGAACTACTGGTTAGTCAGCGTACAAAAGACAAGAAAGAAAGACCCTTTGTTGGCGCACTCATTAAGAAAACCATATAGAGGTTAAAACCTAACTTTTAATTAGATCCATATTAAATCATTTATTGTTGAAAAAAACTATTTTAATAAATCCTTTGTCCACTATACCATGCAAAATTGCATACTCATCAATTGCATATCCATGGTAAACAAACAATCTGAAAATATAAAATTAATTAAGGCATCATAGCCTAATATGCAGCAGGATACCGATAAAACCCTATATTAGGGAATTGGACAGTGTGTTATCTACCCTATCACTCAGTTGGAATTTGATATCAGATTAACAATTTAGACCAACGGTATCAATTGATAGTGAAAATGAGATAGAAAAAGAAGGAAATCAGAAAAAGTATGAATCTGCTGTCAACGTTGGTCTGGCTTATAAATTCGTTTTATTCCACTACAACGGATATTCTCTGGAGGTCACCCTCCAGCAGTAGCGGAACTTGCCACGGGCAAGCAGGATTTTTGCCCGGGGCGCCGCCTTCCGGAGGGCGCCGGCACCGTCCAGAGGGCGCCGGTGCCATCCGGAGGGCGCCGCACCATGACGAGATCCGCTACTGTTTGGTAGTGCCCTCCGCTGTGAAGGTAACTAGATGCTACCCGTCTAGTTTCCCTTCGTGGAGAGGACGTTTGCTGTGCGGTGTGCGATGACGCAATCCGACACTGAAAAAGATTGTACATAAAATGTATTCAATATAACTGCACCTCTCATTATTTGGATTAGAATTCTTTACCTTGCAGTTTATTCGATCCACATCACACGTGGTTTCTGCCTGATTAAATCCCACTCTGCATCTGCCTGTGACATGGTTGACTTCATGCACCAGTGATAGGTCTCATAGTCAACTTGGTCTTGGTGAGGTGGAGCCAAGAGCTTTGTGGCAGGATGTAACCACATCTAACACATGAACAGTGCAGATTTGTTTCTAGTCAGTGCCTTACTGTATCACTGGTGGCTGTAGCCATGTGCCTTAGACCCCCTAGTGAGTCCTGGAAACATGTGAGATGTCTACAGATCAACCAAGTCCAATATAAGCAACTGCAGGACAATTGCAAGTTACATCATCTTACTCTGACTCCACGGACTGTTGCCTGGACAGAGTAGAACTTGAATAACATTAAATTAGTGGTGGATACAACAGAATGGGAAAATCTGTAGACTTTTTCCGCTGCAAAAACTACTTATCGTAACAAATGACACATTTATTGCTTAGTATTTAGTTTAAAGCAATGGGGTTCTCTGTTTTTTTCAGCCAATAATACAAAACATGTGGCCAGTAAAAGCCTATATTTTTCAGTAAACACTATTCACCTTGATAAATCATTATCTGTCTGCACATTCCCTGATCCATAGTAGGTGTCCTAGTGGCATTCTGTGGTTCCTTGGTGCATGTTTCTCAGACAACACTCTGCTTTTCCAGGTAACTGACTTTGAAGTTGACACTGAGAAAGATCTTGGAGAGCTTCTGCTGGTTCGTCTATCCACAATGACCTACAAGAGTTTGAATGCAGTTGCTTGGTACTGCCAGTATGTCAATGTGACCTGCCCTAATGGTCATCTCTACCAGTTTCCTTTTTATCAATGGTTACCTAGTGGAATGACTGTGGAAATACCAGAGGGAAAGGGTGAGATTCTATTCAAACTTGTATTGTGTTTCCTGGGGATCTCATCATCTTGCCTACAGTATGTGATTGGTCATTATCGTGGGATAGGTAAATGTGCTCACCCCAATGCATCATATTGTCAGAAACCCCAACCTGAAGTGCATCTCCATGTTGGTATACAGTACTATCTATAGCTGGGATCAATGGAGGTCTGGCACATATCTAACTCTATAGGAAGGAAGGTTCCCATGCATTTACCCTTTCCTTATGAAGTCACGTGATTCTGTACTGTATGCAAGATCAATAACCATCCATAGTAACAAGGTTAAGTACAGTAAAGTACTCTTGGTATCTGTTCTGCTTTAGGTATTGTATTATCCAAGAATACTCACCCTCTTCTCCAGCAACAACGGAGAGCAGAACTAGAGATGAAGAGAGAAAATCACAAGTGAGTGGCCAATATACATATAGTACAGCTTTGTGTATTTTCCTTCTAGGGGGACAGAAAGTATTTCCTTTTAGTTAATTTAGTAATCCCTCTGCTGCCTCCTACATAATGTCTGACAGCCAGCATAGGCCTAAATTTTCCCTATGTATAACTTGCATTGGAAATACATATGTTTCTGACTAGCAAATGGCAAATTTCATATATATTTAACCTGACTGTTGAAACGCAAACTGAGTTAAGACTGTAGACACTCCTGTTGAATGCATATACTGTATTTCGGTTGATTACATTGGAAATATTATCTTGACTCCAGTCCCTGAGTATAAAAGCCTCTGCAGTAGAGTAGACAGGTGTTTTTAAGGAATAACACATTCCTGTTGGAGCCCTCATTCTACATTAAGACGCCTGGTGAATTTAAAAACATCCCTCTAGTTTTAAAACATCATAGAAAAGATAACGTAAATGTTTGTATAATCAATAGGTCTATTAACCACTTGCCTGGCATGGTCGCATCAGATGCCACTATGGGCTGCAAGTGATTTATCTGGCCTGGTCGCACAGGATGCGACCAGTCAGATAAACTGTGTTAGCAGCGGCAGGGGAGGGAAACATCCCTACGCTGCTGCTCACAGATGGACCAGGCTCCAGCACCCAGCCCCCAGTGTTGCCATGCTGACTATCATTGCTGATCGGTCAGCACAGTAGGACCCCCACCCCCAGCGGCTGCAGACAATAGCAGCCGCTGGTAAGTGTAAATATTAGCCCCCAGGCCACCTCAAGACTCCCGTGTGTGCCTGGCAGCTGTCCAGGCTCTAAAAACTAAAGTCGCAATGTTCCCAATCGATGTTTCGGTGTTTGGGGAAAAAAATATATTTTTTAACTAAAATCATTTTGGATAGGGTTAAATTCACACGCTTCACCTAATTCACTCATAAAAAAATCTGACATTTTCTGAGCGATTTTTTGGGGGGAAATCATCAGTTAAGTGGTTAATGGAGAGACATGGTCTACCGTATGTAGGAATGGCATACAGTAATTGATATATTTTATAGCATCTTTGTTTCCTGCAGGTGGAAATGCGAGATAGATGGAATCCCTCACCGCATTAATGTAGACAAGGTTGAGGATCTGCCCATTAACGACCAGTACTCCTTCTTAAAACTGAGCAGTTTCAACTACTCCAAGACAGCCACGTATGTATCTAGTCTGAGTAGATGTGTTCAGGCATGCAATAAACTATGCATTTAGAATTATACCAAAGGAAATATAGTATAGCTTCCTTCAGTTTCAAAGAGTCCATCTTTGTATTGACAAACGCTGTACTCCCGTGATTTCTGAATCTGCTGTTACTAGGCATATGCCGTATATTAATTGTATTAGTTTAGTGATAATAGCTTGGTATAGCAAGCTGTCCACAATAAAGCATTATTCCTGAAGATGTACTAAGTTATGGGTCATAAGAAAATGTCTTCATAGTGAGTTGAAAGTCCCTCTTTCTAATCGGGCAAGAGATCTGTAGGACAATGGGCGAATTCTATTTCAGGTATGTGTCAGTACATCTGATATAGGTTATTTGAAACCTTTATCTTACGATCTTTCTTTTATAGGGGACTTGAACAGATGCAGGAAGGTTTCACTGCTGCAGAACCATGGACTGATCTAGATGATATCAAACTGGTCTTCTGTCTGACAAGATTTGGTAACTTTGGTATGTCCACTCTTTTTGGCAACTGAGTTTTACTGTGAGATGAATAAATCAGATGAGGAAATAACTAATGCTAGTTTGCCTATATCACCTCTTTATCATGTAAGCTGGGTGCCTCATATGACTATAGAGTGCTCTTGTGTAAGGAGCAAGGCCATAGCTATCGGTAGTCCCTTGGCTTGCACTGAATGATACCATAAAATGTTCCTGATGTCTTTCCCCAGATGTGATAGATGAGCTATGGAAGGAGGATTCCTTCTTCGGTAGTCAATATTTGAATGGAAATAACCCTAACCTAATAAGGAAATGCTCCAAAATCCCGGAGAACTTCCCAGTTACTAATAACATGGTGGCTGCATCTCTGGGGACCACAACCAGTCTTCAGAAAGAACTAGAGGTGGGATGTGGCCATGAGACATGCTGTCAATTTATTTCTAGGGGGCACATGTAGCCCCAAAACAGCCCTATAATAACCAGATACTCTGCAATAAACTGGTACTTGTGTCTTGCAGATAGGCAACATCTTCCTGGCAGATTACAAGATTCTGCAGGGGGTCCCTGCCAATAAATCCATAAATGGACAGCAACAATACATGGCTGCTCCTATTTGTCTACTGTGGAAAACTCCTCAAGATCAACTTGTCCCAATAGCCATCCAGGCAAGTCTTTGTTTTAATGTCTACTTACATTAAAAACTTTTCCAGAAATCTTAGGTTGCTAGATTGTAGTTTTAATCTGGTGTATAACGACAGCTTAAATGCATGTTCCTATAGAACAAACAAGTACTGTACTTGGCACCATTCCTGTTGGGATCAACAGTGAACTACGTAACTGGAGCTTTGTTTTATCTTTCTGAGGTCACAACCATCTCCTTAAATTACCGTATTAGACCTTTACTGCATCACAATGACCATTAAAAGACTAGTTTAATCAAAGGTCATGTTCATACACAAACTGTCTGAACATAAACTAATGCATTGCTTCCATTATGGATCAAAAGGTAGTGGATGAGTGGAGAAGTGGCCCCATCAACCAATCAGTAGCTCTGTATCATTTTATAATATGCAAATTATAGATGTTATTTCAGTGCTGATTGGTTGCCATGGGCAACTTCTCCACTGGCTCACTTCACCGCTCTTATCACTGCTTAGTAAATGTCCCCATGAATTACAAAATGTAATCTATACATCATTTGAGAAAGGTGAAGCATTATTTGGTAAGACATATGCCATTTGCCACCCATCAGAGATCAAAAACCTTGTGTATGGATTTAGATAAATACTGTATATTGCAAATTATAAAAGAAAACCAATGCTAAACAAATTTAGACTATTGGACGGATAACTTTGCAAGCAAAATAAATCACATTTACTAAAACCTACAGTATGTAGAAATGAAGGGATTAAAATGTCATATGACTGGACACAAAATAAAATTTGCCACATATATAAAATATGCCACATATATTAAGCCAAATAAGAATGGTCTTAAAAGCTGGCATACAGGGAGGGAGGGGGTGCGAGAGGAGGAGGGGGGAATGAGAGGATGATGATGAGAAAGAGATAATTGGTGTTTTTCTTTTTTCCTCTTTTTTTTAAGCATATAATGTGTAATACAGGTTGAGTATCCCTTATCCAAAATGCTTGGGACCAGAAGTATTTTGGATATTGGATTATTCCGTATTTTGGAATAATTGCATGCCATAATGAGATATCATGGAAATGGGACCCATGTCTAAGCACAGAATGCATTTATGTTTCATTTACACCTTATACCAGGGGTGGGGAACCTCCGGTCCGCGGGCCTCAAGCCGTTTGGTTGTGTCACTGAGACACGCTGCCGCTCAGTCTGGCGGCAGCGTGTCTCAGCTGTCAGAACAGGGAGGAGAGCGCGGCTGTCGGGTGGGAGCGGCGGCGTGTATGACTTGAAACCAGCCGCAGGTTCGTGAGCCAATCAGAGCTCGCGGACCGGCAGCCAATCAGAAGCCGCGGCTGCCGGTCCGCGAGCTCTGATTAGCTCTCAAATCGGCGGCTGGTTTCAAGTACTACATGCCGCCGCCGCCCAACATAGCCACGCTCTCCTCCGTGTCCCGCCGAAAGCAGCACGGTAAGCAGCACGGAGGGGAGGGGGGGGGCAGGGCAGGCCATCTGTATACCTGGCAGTGTGGGGGGCATCTGTATACCTGGCACTGTGGGGGGCATCTGTATACCTGGCACTGTGGGGACATCTGTATACCTGGCACTGAGGGGCATCTGTATACCTGGCACTGTGGGGGCATCTGTATACCTGGCACTGTGAGGGGCATTTGTATACCTGGCACTGTGAGGGGCATCTGTATACCTGGCACTGTGGGGGCATCTGTATACCTGGCACTGTGGGGGCATCTGTATACCTGGCAATGTGGGGGCATCTGTATACCTGACACTGTGAGGGGCATTTGTATACCTGGCACTGTGGGGACATCTGTATACCTGGCACTGTGAGGGGTATTTGTATACCTGGCACTGTGGGGGCAACTGTATACCTGGCACTGTGAGGGGCATTTGTATACCTGGCACTGTGGGGACATCTGTATACCTGGCACTGTGGGGACATCTGTATACCTGGCTCTGTGAGAGGCATTTGTATATCTGGCACTGTGGGGGCATCTGTATACCTGGCACTGTGGGGGCAATTGTGGATCTGGCACCGCACTATTGGGGGCATATGTGTATCACATCCCATTTTAACTGGCCACACCCATTTTTTGGCGCGTGCACACAGTACCTCTAAGGGGCAGACCTACTGGGGGGCAGGGTAATTTTTTAAGTTGAGAATTTTTGTATGGCCCCCGAAGGATTTTATAAATATCCAAATGGCCCTCGGTAGAAAAAAGTCTCCCCACCCCTGCCTTATACACACAGCCTGAAGGTCATTTAATACAATATTTTAAATATAATAACCTAGTGTATTAAACAAAGTTTGTGTACATTGAGATATCAGAAAACAAAGGTTTCACTATATCAGTCTCACTAAAAAAATTCCGTATTTCAGAATATTTGGATATGGGATACTCAACCTGTATGTGTATTGTAAATGCTGGCTATCGCTGATTGTGATTAGTGTATTTGTCTCTATATATTGTGAAATAAAAAATATTAATAAAACAATACATATATTTTTAATAAAGTTGGTATACAGAAAAGGACTTCATCTCCCACATTTAGTCACTCACAGAAACCTGTAAAGCAGCAGCAAGGTATTACCCAGGTAACGTGGCAACATCCAAATAAGTGGCAGAGTAATGGTATAGGGGCATATTCATTATCTGTAATTTGCCACAATTTCTACATTCCCCAGGGAATGTAGAAATTGTGACATTCCTCAAACTTCGAAAAAAGATTTTTTGGGAGAGTTTAAAAGAGAAACTGTTCATCATCCTGAGATGGCAAACAGTTTCCCAATGCTGTAGAGGGATCTGAAAAGACCCCTCCCGCTGTGTACTCTTACCTCCTGCAGCTCCCCCCGGCTCCCAAGCAGTCCTCCTGTGAGCCATGGGAGTGGTCACTGCAGCGGCGGCGGGAGACAGATAGCGGCATCTTCACGGGGCTGCATTTCTGAGCTGGGGAGGCGGGTGCACAGGCTGCGGCATCACTTCACCAGCGGCTTCGGCAGTGGCTTCTGGTCCGTGGCAGAGAGGCAGCAGGGGGAGTAATCACTGCGGGTATGAGGGAGCGCTGGACTGTGGGGGAAGCCTGCAGGGACACTGGCAATAGGCTGCGGGAGAGGATGGGAGCACTCACTGGGCAGGCACTGCAGGAAGGGGGAGAGCAGGCAGGTAGTGTAGCTGCAGCCAGCCAGCCAGAGTATCACTTTTACGGAAAAACTTTTATAATGGGACAGTGATGAATTATGAAAAAATTGTGAACTGAGAATTATAAACTAAAAATTCTCATTGCACAATTTTTCATAATGAACATGCCCCATGGTCTCTTAATGCATTTCCCTGGGCAAAAGCCAACCACTTTCATCAGCAGAGTATCCTCTATTAGTCCTGAATTAAATTATCTTTTCTGTCCAACAAAATCCAAATATAAAAATATAAATGGCAATCTTATTTATTCCCTAACATATGGTGAATATTGAGGCTAAGTCACACTTATAATATTAAATTGATAGAGTTCCTAGTATAAAGCACTAGAATTGAGCGGGTTCGGTTCCCTGGGAACCGAATCCCCCTGAACTTTTCGATATCGTTTGCATACCCTCCAACTGTACCTTTTTGGCAGGTACAGTACCTTTTTTGTATAGTCTGTTCCGATTTTTGGCTCTCCAAACTTCCATTGAAAGTATAGGAAAAGGGGTGTGACCACACCCTCTTTACCCATGGCCACGCCTCTTTTTCAAGTTTTTACCGATTTTTATGTGTAAAATGTTGGAGGGTATGACAGGATGCACCCATATCAAGGTGCATGCCGTCTTGTACAATACTTTAGATTTTAAGGTGAAAACTAAAGATATTGTACATCATTAATGACCTGCGGGAGCGCGTATTGTTAATGATATAGTGGTACAGGATCACATTGTCTCAGAATTCCACTTCATTACCCGTCCCAGATGGAAAAAAGGAATTGGAGGATGATGGCCCGGGTTCCTCACACCTCCTCAGGTAAGTATTGGACAAAAAGAGCTCTCCGTTGGATGTTCTCACCAGCAGCTTAAAGCTTTTCGGACACAGGGTCCTTCATCAGAAGCATGGTGAGTAGTGATAAAACTCCTATCTTTATACCCCTTCTAATTGAATTGACTTTTCCCGCCACAGCATCATAATTGACGTCAGCGGAAATGACAACATTAAAATGTCCGTCAATAATAAGTGTCCATAGCATTAATGTAAACTTCCTATTCACACGCAACGCTAAGCGTTCGTGGCTACCACCAGTAAACTGTCCGAGCAGAACCTCCTCCCGGATGTGACGTCGCATCTGTCTCCCGTTTCTCAATCGGAAGTGACGTCACCCCGGAAATCCTTTTTGCTTTTCGGCCGGAGTCCGCTTGCGTTCCAACGGTGATGTTAATCACGGAAGTAGCCTCGTGTGTTGCCGGAAGTCATTTAAAGTGCAGTGCATCAATAAATAGATATTAAATGTTCACCAAAGTCCATAAAATCTCCAAAAACAATCCATAAATATATAAGAAAAGAGAAATACAGATATTAAAATATATAAATTATAAAAATTATTATAAAAACCATTTCATTTCAAATTCTCCGTTTAACCCGTTAGGAACTAATGTTTTTAGCTTAAAAATCCATTTAATCTCAGCTTTAGCCAATCTTGACTCTATATCCCTATGTCTCCAGTTTGTCAAGATTGTTTGTATCCCAAAAAAGGATTTAATTCCATCTGGGTTACAATTGTGTTTAGTTTTACAGTGCATTGAAAAAGTATGGGACTCAAGCCCTTTCTTCACATTATATACGTGCTCAGCAAGGCGGGTCTTTAGATTCCTTGTGGTTTTACCCACATAACACAGGCCACATGTACATTCCATAATATATATAACGTTTTTCATGTTACACGTGATAAAATCCTTAATAGGATATTTTACTCTATTTATCTCAAAGTCCTTGATTTTACTCGCCCCCTTCACATTGCGGCACATCACACATATTCCGCACCTGTGAAAGCCTTGGGTCCTAACACTAGATCTTTTTGTATCTTCTATTGCACTATGGACCAATCTATCCTTTAGTGTTTTAGCTCGCCTATAAATAAAAGCAGTTTTTTCAGGAATTTGATCTTTCAGAATAGGATCTTCTCTCAAAATCTTCCAATGCTTTTTAAAAATATATTCAATTTCCTTATGTTGATTATTAAAATCACATATAAATGCCCACTGATTAGAATTTTTCTGTTCACCTTTTTGTTTCTCCTCTAACAGCTTCTCTCTCTCTATATTATCAACTCTTCCTCGAGCCCTCTTAACTACACATGGATCATAGCCCTTATCTGTGAATCTGTACTCTTTCTGAAGATTTTTGTTGGAAACTTCCCATTCTGATTGTAAATTGACAGGTCCAAAAAATTAATTTCAATAGCACTTATACTACTATATTGTGGTGATATGCTGATATAACTCTATATTATTGTGAGTTTGTTTTTTAAAAATCACACGTCTTTGTCTTGCCTATCAGACAATGCTGCACTAGATTATTTTCCTTTATCTTTGAGATTGGGACATAAACTGGAAATTTCGAGTGGACATCCTCATGGTGTATGACTGAGAATCTTATCATCCTTTGATACGTGAAAGTACTACCAAAAGAAATATATGAGGAAAGTACCTTATCTTTAGTGATATGCGCCATTGTGAGATTCATTTTTTCTTGTGACTGATTGTTATGGTGAAATTGTGAAGTACCATTTGTTTTCTCCTGGGCTGCAATTCACAGTATAGCGCATTTAAGATCAATATTTATCCTTTTAATGATATAGTGAACACACACTGGACATTGTGAACATTGTGAACGATATATCGTCCGATACACCGGATCGGACAATATATCGGGTACACACCGCCAAGAGTGTACCCAGCCTGAGTTTATAAGCTTGCTGCCAGTTAATTGGCTGCTCCGGGTCACATGGGGCAGCAACCACGTGTCCCCTTACACCTGTGTACCGCTTCATTGAGGAAACCTAGAAGTAGCCACTGAAACACAGCCAATGCACAATGGGATACAATTCTTGAGTCACAGAGTTGACACCTGACTTGTGCTAACCAATCGGGCAGAGATTTCAATCATAAAAAATGAAAAAATGTAAATAAAAAGGCCCGAGTTGTAAGCATAGAGCACTGCTAGGGTTACTATACTCTCTAACACAATAGTATATCAGGTGTGCATACAATGCTAAAATGTATTGTATTATTAACAGAATATATAAGATAGCGGATGCAGGTTAGAAATTAATATGGCATGTGTATGCACTTATAATCACACAGCGCATATTAACCCTTCACATCACAAATAACAAAAATAAATTAATGAGACTAAAGTATATATATAATCTGATACTGATGATAGTGTTAAGCCTCAAGGTGTGTACACACGGTGAGATCCTTGCTATGCCCGATTTTGGCTATGCGATATCCCTTGAACTCCCCCAGAGCCCAGATAGGACAGATTGTACAGATTTTGACTATCTGTGTTGAGATTTTGTCTATGTACGATTTTGACCAAGTGCCAATTTTGACTATACTTTGTACTAGATAGTACACTAGATAGTCAAGATTGACTTGCCTGCACAGTCTATCTAGCCTTGCGATACCAATCCCACGGGAGCAGGCATCGGTATCGAATTGGTATCGCAAGCTGCCTAACACCTTGAGATATGCACTAACTTTCCTTAAGATTTTGACTATATAGTCAAAATCTTACATATTTATCTCACTGTTTGTACACACCTTCATTCTAATGGTAATAGAGATTACTGAAAATGAGATATTGTACTAAGGTATATGGTAACCTAGTAGTCAAGCATTTGTGTATTTGCTATGATCGAAATCTCTGCCTGATTGGATGCGCAAGTCAGGTGTCAACTCTGACAGCTTGCAGGCTTCCCCATTGACACAGTAGGGTACAAAAAAGATTTCCATTAAAAAAAAATTATATTTGGATTTTGTTGGATGGATAAGATAATTTAATTACATGTAACATGCAGCCATTAACAATGACCTCATTAACCACTTAACTGACGATTTCCCCCCCAAAAAAACGCTCAGAAATTGACATGTATTTTTATTAGAGATGAGCGGGTTCGGTTCCTCGGGATCCGAACCCCCCCGAACTTAACCCATTTTACACAGTTCCGAGGCAGCCTCAGATCTTCCCGACTTGCTCAGTTAACCAGAACGCGCCCGAACGTCATCATCCCGCTGTCGGATTCTCGCGAGATTTGTATCCTATATAAGGAGCCACGCGTCGCCGCCATTTTCACTCGTGCTCTGGAGATTGAACGGAGAGAACATGGCTGCGTTCTCTCCATGAAAAGCTCCGTAATCTGTGCTCAGTGTGCTGCAAATATCTGTGCTCAGTGTGCTGCAAATATCTGATCAGTGTGCTGCATTGTGGGGACTGGGGACCACCAGTATATAATATATACTTTTCTATAGCTTCAATACTGCTTGTCAGGACACATGGTCACAGTTACACCGCTCTGTACTGATAAATACAATAATATATATACTTTTCTATAGCTTCTATACTGCTTGTCAGGACACATGTGTCACAGTTACACCGCTCTGTACTGATATACAGTAATATATATACTTTCTCTGACATCCTAGTGGATGCTGGGAACTCCGAAAGGACCATGGGGAATAGCGGGCTCCGAAGGAGGCTGGGCACTCTAGAAAGATTTATGACTACCTGGTGTGCACTGGCTCCTCCCACTATGACCCTCCTCCAAGCCTCAGTTAGATTTTGTGTCCGGCCGAGGTTGGATGCACACTAGGGGCTCTCCTGAGCTCTTAGAAAGAAAGAAAGATAGACTTAGGTTTTTTATTTTCAGTGAGACCTGCTGGCAACAGGCTCACTGCAGCGAGGGACTAAGGGGAGAAGAAGCGAACTCGCCTGCTTGCAGCCGGATTGGGCTTCTTTGGCTACTGGACACCATTAGCTCCAGAGGGATCGACCGCAGGCCCAGCCTTGATGTTCGGTCCCGGAGCCGCGCCGCCGTCCCCCTTACAGAGCCAGAAGCAAGAAGAGGTCTGGAAAATTGGCGGCATGAAGACTCTGTCTTCACCAAGGTAGCGCACAGCACTGCAGCTGTGCGCCATTGCTCCTCTCACACACTTCACACTCCGGTCACTGAGGGTGCAGGGCGCTGGGGGGGGGGGGCGCCCTGAGGCAGCAATAAAAACACCTTGGCTGGCAAAAATACCACAATATATAGCCCCAGAGGCTATATATGTGGTAAATACCCCTGCCAGATTCCATAAAAAAGCGGGAGAATAGTCCGCGGAAAAGGGGCGGAGCTATCTCCTTCAGCACACTGGCGCCATTTTTCCCTCACAGCTCCGCGGGAAGGAAGCTCCCTGGCTCTCCCCTGCAGTCTACACTACAGAAAAGGGTTAAAAAAGAGAGGGGGGGCACTAAATTTAGGCGCAGTATACATTATATAGAAACAGCAGCTATAGGGGACATAACTCAGTTAGTCCCTGCATTATATAGTGCTCTGGTGTGTGCTGGCATACTCTCACTCTGTCCCCCCAAAGGGCTTTTGTGGGTCCTGTCCTCGTTTAGAGCATTCCCTGTGTGTCTGCGGTGTGTCGGTACGGCTGTGTCGACATGTTGAATGAGGAGGCTTATATGGTGACGGAGCAGAGGCCGATATATGTGATGTCGCCCCCTGTGGGGCCGACACCAGAGTGGATGGATAGGTGAAAGGTATTAACCGACAGTGTCAACTCCTTACATAAAAGGGTGGATGACGTAACAGCTGTGGGACAGCCGGCTTCTCAGCCCGCGCCTGCCCAGGCGTCTCAAAGGCCATCAGGGGCTCAAAAATGCCCGCTCTCTCAGATGGCAGACACAGATGTCGACACGGAGTCTGACTCCAGTGTCGACAAGGTTGAGACATATACACAATCCACTAGGAACATCCGTGACTTGATCCCGGCAATAAAAAATGTGTTATACATTTCTGACATTAACCCAAGCACCTCTAAAAATGGGTTTTAGGTTTGGGGAGAAAAAACAGGCAGTGTTTTGTTCCCCCATCAGATGAATAAATGAAGTGTGTGAAAAGCGTGGGTTCCCCCATTAAGAAACTGGTAATTTCTAAAAAGTTACTGATGGCGTACCCTTTCCCGCCAGGAGGATAAGTTACGCTGGGAGATATCCCCTAGGGTGGATAAGGCGCTCACACGGTTGTCAAAAAAGGTGGCACTGCCATTTTAGGAACGGCCACTTTGAAGGTACCTGTTGATAAAAAGCAGGAGGCTATCCTGAAGTCTGTATTTACACACTCAGGTACTAGACTGAGACCTGCAGATCGTGCTGCTGCAGCGTGGTCGGTGACCCTGTCAAGCATACTAGTTTGCTAATATGAGAACATATTAAAGACGTTGTCTTATATATGAGGGATGCACAGAGGGATATTTTGCCGGCTGGCATCCAAAATGCATGTAATGTCCATTCTGTCAGGAGAGTATTAGAGACCTGTCACTGGACAGGTGATGCTGACTTAAAAGGCGCATAGAGATTCTGGCCTTATAAGGGTGAGGAATTATTTGGGGATGGTCTCTGGGACCTCGTATCCACAGCAACTGCTGGGAAGAAATATTTTTACCTCAGGTTTCCTCACAGACTAAGAATGCACTGTATAATCAGGTACAGTCCTTTCGGCTTCAGAAAAGCAAGCGGGTCAAATGGCGCTTCCTTTCTGTACAGAGACAAGGGAAGAGGGAAAAAGCTGCACCAGTCAGCCTGTTCCCAGAATCAAAATTCTTCCCCCGATTCCTGTGAGTCCACAGCATGACGCGGGTGCTCCACAGGTGTAGCCAGGTACGGTGGGGGGCCGTCTCAAAAATTTCAGCAATTAGTGGGCTCGCTCACAGGTGGATCTCTGTTTCTTTCAAGTAGTATTTCAGGGGTACAAGCTGGAATTCGAGATGTCTCCCCCCCGCCGTTTCCTCAAATATGCCTTGCCGACAACTCCCTCAGGCAGGGAGGCTGTGCTAGAGGCAATTAATAAGCGGTATTCCCAGCAGGTAATACTCAAGGTGCTACTAGAAAATATTTATTGTGGAACCGCACTAGTCTGACAATAGTGTTGAAGTATAATGAAAGAATGAAAAAATGAAAAAACCAATATATATGCAGTTAATGAATAATTCTTAAACTGCTAACGATTGGCGGTGCTCCCAGGAATTTTGTAGGTTAGACTACAATAAAAAGGAGAGAAAAGACAAAAAACCCTTGTTTGGGAGCACTCATTAGTAAAGATCAGATTGTGAATAGTGAAAGGAAATAAAATAAAACTTAACCTTTATTTATTTCTTGAAGATAAAAATAAAAATGAATATAATTGTAACAAAAAAAAGTAGTGTCTATAATAAAGGAGCTTGTTGACTAATAAAAAACACTTGTTGACCTTTTTAACATATGAGGTACAAAATGATTGAAAAAGGTGAAAATATTGAGCGACAATGATGTGTTATATATCTATATATATATATTAAAAGTATATAGTATATGTATGTGGATGCCATGTGGTACCAAACGGCATTAAGGCATCCCTTTTTCTTTGATGCCTTAATGCCGTTTGGTACCACATGGCATCCACATACATATACTATATACTTTTAATATATATATAGATATATAACACATCATTGTCGCTTAATATTTTCACCTTTTTCAATCATTTTGTACCTCATATGTTAAAAAGGTCAACAAGTGTTTTTTATTAGTCAACAAGCTCCTTTATTATAGACACTACTTTTTTTTGTTACAATTATATTCATTTTTATTTTTATCTTCAAGAAATAAATAAAGGTTAAGTTTTATTTTATTTCCTTTCACTATTCACAATCTGATCTTTACTAATGAGTGCTCCCAAACAAGGGTTTTTTGTCTTTTCTCTCCTTTTTATAATACTCAAGGTGCCCCTACTTCAACAAGGACGGGGTTACTATTCCACACGGTTTGGGGTACCGAAACCGCATGGTTCGGTGTGACCCATTTTATATTTAAAATCCTTGAACACATACATAAAAAAATTCAAGTTCAAGATGGAATCGCTCAGGGCGGTTATTGCAAGCCTGGACGAGGGGGATTACATGGTATCCCGGGACATCAAGGATGCTTACCTGCTTGTCCCCATTTACCATCCTCGCCAGGAGTACCTCAGATTTGTGGTACAGGTTTGCCATTACCAAGTCCAGACACGGCCGTTTGGACTGTACATGGCACCGAGGGTGTTTACCAAGGTAATGGCCGAAATGATGATACTCCTTCGAAAAAAGGGAGTTTTAATTATCCCGTACTTGGACGATCTCCTAATAAAGGCACGGTCCAAGGAACAGTTGTTGGTGGGAGTAGCACTATCTCAGGAAGTGCTGCGCCAGCACGGCTGGATTCTGAATATCCCAAATTCACAGCTGGTTCCGACTACACGTCTACTGTTCCTGGGTATGATTCTGGACACAGTCCAGAAAAAAGTTTTTCTCCCGGAGGAGAAAGCCAGGGAGTTGTCTTCTCTAGTCAGAGACCTCCTGAAACCTAAACGGGTATCGGTGCATCACTGCACGCGGGTCCTGGGAAAGATGGTAGCTTCTTACGAGTCAATTCCATTCGGCAGGTTCCATGCCAGAATCTTTCAGTGGGACCTGTTGGACAAGTGGTCCGGATCGCATATTCAGATGCATCGTTTAATAACCCTGTCTCCAAGAACCAGGGTGTCTCTTCTCTTGTGGCTGCACAGTGCTCATCTTCTGGAGGGCCGCAGATTCGGCATACAGGACTGGGTCCTGGTGACCACGGATGCCAGCCTTCGAGGCTGGGGGGCAGTCACAAGGGGAAGAAACTTCCAAGAACTATGGTCAAGTCAGGAGACTTCCCTTCACATAAATATTCTGGAACTAAGGGCCATGTACAATGCCCTAAGTCAAGCAAAATCCCTGCTCCTACACCAGCCGGTGCTGATCCAGTTAGACAACATCACGGCAGTCGCCCATGTGAATCGACAGGGCGGCACAAGAAGCAGGATGGCAATGGCAGAAGCCACAAGAATTCTCCGATGGGCGGAAAATCATCTACTAGCACTGTCAGCAGTGTTCATTCCGGGAGTGGACAACTGGGAAGCAGACTTTCTCAGCAGGCACAACCTCCACCCGGGAGAGTGGGGACTTCATCTAGAAGTCTTCCAAATGATTGTAAATCAGTGGGATTGTCCACAGGTGGACATGATGGCGTCCCGCCTAAACAAAAAACTAGAGAGGTATTGCGCCAGGTCAAGAGACCCTCAGGCAATAGCTGTGGACGCTCTAGTGACACCGTGGGTGTACCAGTCGGTGTATGTGTTCCCTCCTCTGCCTCTCATACCAAAGGTATTGAGAATAATAAGAAGGCGAGGAGTAAACACAATTCTCATGGTTCCGGATTGGCCAAGACGAGCGTGGTACCCGGAACTTCAAGAGATGATCTCAGAGGACCCGTGGCCTCTGCCGCTCAGACAAGACCTGCTACAGCAAGGGCCCTGTCTGTTCCAAGACTTACCGCGGCTGCGTTTGACGGCATGGCGGTTGAACGCCGGATCCTAAAGGAAAAGGGCATTCCGGAAGAAGTCATTCCTACGCTTATTAAAGCCAGGAAAGAGGTTACAGCAAATCATTATCACCGCATATGGCGGAAATATGTTGCATGGTGTGAGTCCGAAAGGGCCCCAACAGAGGAATTTCAACTAGGTCGATTTCTGCATTTCCTGCAAGCAGGAGTGAATATGGGCCTAAAATTAGGTTCCATTAAGGTACAGATCTCGGCTCTGTCGATTTTCTTTCAATAAGAACTAGCTCCAGTACCAGAAGTTCAGACATTTGTAAAAGGAGTGCTGCATATTCAGCCCCCATTTGTGCCTTCTGTGGCACCTTGGGATCTCAACGTGGTGTTGAGTTTCTTAAAATCACATTGGTTTGAGCCACTAAAGACCGTGGATCTGAAATATCTCACGTGGAAAGTGGTCATGTTATTGGCCTTGGCTTCGGCCAGGCGAGTATCAGAATTGGCGGCTTTATCATGTAAAAGCCCTTATCTAATTTTCCTTACGGATAGGGCAGAATTGAGGACTCGTCCCCAGTTTCTCCCTAAGGTAGTGTCAGCGTTTCACCTGAACCAGCCTATTTTGGTGCCTGCGGCTACTAAGGACTTGGAGGACTCCAAGTTGCTAGACGTTGTCAGGGCCCTGAAAATATATGTTTCCAGGACAGCGGGAGTCAGAAAATCTGACTCGCTGTTTATTTTATATGCACCCAACAAGCTGGGTGCTCCTGCTTCTAAGCAGACTATTGCTCGTTGGATTTGTTGTACAATTCAGCTTGCACATTCTGTGGCAAGCCTGCCACAGCCAAAATCTGTCAATGCCCATTCCACAAGGAAGGTGGGCTCATCTTGGGCGGCTGCCCGAGGGGTCTCGGCTTTACAACTTTGCCGAGCTGTTACTTGGTCAGGGGCAAACATGTTTGCAAAATTCTACAAATTTGATACCCTGGCTAAGGAGGACCTGGAGTTCTCTCATTCGGTGCTGCAGAGTCATCCGCACTCTCCCGCCCGTTTGGGAGCTTTGGTATAATCCCCATGGTCCTTTCGGAGTTCCCAGCATCCACTAGGACGTCAGAGAAAATAAGAATTTACTCACCGGTAATTCTATTTCTCGTAGTCCGTAGTGGATGCTGGGCGCCCATCCCAAGTGCGGTTTATCTGCAATACTTGTACATAGTTATTGTTAACTAAATCGGGTTATTGTTGAGCCATCTGTTGAGAGGCTCAATTGTTTCATACTGTTAACTGGGTATAATATCACGAGTTATACGGTGTGATTGGTGTGGCTGGTATGAGTCTTACCCGGGATTCAAAATCCTTCCTTTTTGTGTACGCTCGTCCGGGCACAGTGTCCTAACTGAGGCTTGGAGGAGGGTCATAGTGGGAGGAGCCAGTGCACACAAGGTAGTCATAAATCTTTCTAGAGTGCCCAGCCTCCTTCGGAGCCCGCTATTCCCCATGGTCCTTTCGGAGTTCCCAGCATCCACTACGGACTATGAGAAATAGAATTACCGGTGAGTAAATTCTTATTTTTCTATAGCTTCTATACTGCTTGTCAGGACACATGTGTCACAGTTACACCGCTCTGTACTAATATACAGTAATATTATATATACTTTTCTATAGCTTCTATACTGCTTGTCAGGACACATGGGTCACAGTTACACAGCTCTGTCTGTACTGATATATACAATAATATATATGCTGTTCTTATTTTCTATAGCTTCTATACTGTTTGTCAGGACACGTGTCACAGTTACACCGCTCTGTACTGATATACAGTAATATTATATACTTTTCTATAGCTTCTATACTGCTTGTCAGGACACATGGGTCACAGTTACACCGCTCTGTACTGATATATACAATAATATATATACTTTTCTATAGCTTCTATACTGCTTGTCAGGACACATGTGTCACAGTTACACCGCTCTGTACTGATATATACAATAATATATATACTTTTCTATAGCTTCTATACTGCTTGTCAGGACACATGTGTCACAGTTACACCGCTCTGTACTGATGTACAGTAATATTATATATACTTTTCTATAGCTTCTATACTGCTTGTCAGGACACGTGTCACAGTTACACCGCTCTGTACTGATATATACAATAATATATATACTTTTCTATAGCTTCTATACTGCTTGTCAGGACACATGTGTCACAGTTACACCGCTCTGTACTGATATACAATAATATATATACTTTTCTATAGCTTCTATACTGCTTGTCAGGACACATGTGTCACAGTTACACCGCTCTGTACTGATATATACAATAATATATATACTTTTCTATAGCTTCTATACTGCTTGTCAGGACACATGTGTCACAGTTACACCGCTCTGTACTGATATACAATAATATTATATATACTTTTCTATAGCTTCTATACTGCTTGTCAGGACACGTGTCACAGTTACACCGCTCTGTACTGATATACAGTAATATTATATACTTTTCTATAGCTTCTATACTGCTTGTCAGGACACGTGTCACAGTTACACCGCTCTGTACTGATATATACAATAATATATATACTTTTCTATAACTTCTATACTGCTTGTCAGGACACATGTGTCACAGTTACACCGCTCTGTACTGATATACAGTAATATTATATACTTTTCTATAGCTTCTATACTGCTTGTCAGGACACGTGTCAGTTACACCGCTCTGTACTGATATACAGTAATGTTATATATACTTTTCTATAGCTTCTATACTGCTTGTCAGGACACATGGGTCACAGTTACACCGCTCTGTACTGATATATACAATAATATATATACTTTTCTATAGCTTCTATACTGCTTGTCAGCAGGGCCGGTGCAAGGTTTCTCAACACCCTAGGCAAAACTTTAGCCTGCTCCCCCCCCCCATGCTTCCACAGTGGTGCGTGGTTGATGCCGTACATGCAGGAGTCTGCAACTGTGGGGGAGTGGGGGCTAGCGGGCAACATGTGGGAGTCTGCAATTGCTGAAGGGGTGGTAGGCAAAAACACGCCTGATACTGCAATCGCGGTGGTGGGGTGCATGAGTCTGCCATCCCGGGGAGGGGGGAGGGGGGAACATCCCAGAATCTGCAATCGCGCCGGGGCGTAGGGGGAGGTAGCCGGACACCATGACCTAGTTTTGTAATAGCAATTTGTGCAGGGGTGTGTGTGTGTTGTGCGCCCATCATGCCCATTTCCACAATCACGGGAAGGGGGGGCATCATGGCCGAGTCCACAATACACGAGGAGGCGGGGGCAGGCATCATGCCTGAGCCTGCAATTTGTGGAGGGGTGTGGGTATCATGCCCGAGTGTCTGCAATTTGTGTGGGGAGGGGGGGGTTGTGTGGGCATCTGGGGGGGGTTCCATATAAATGGGATAGACATATTATATATATATATATATATATATATACACTGTATTTATTTATTTATATTTATATATTTAATATACATCATGTATATAGTAGTCGGTAAACAAAGACGGCGGCACTCCGGTCTATCACATGTAAAAGGCAAAACCATACCTTGCAAATGATTGACTTAAATTGACTTATCCACACAGGAGTTTGTGAATTCATTGATAGACTGGAGTGTGGCCGTCTTTGTGTACCATTTGTCCCAGCAAATGCAGTCTACGCCTTACACAAGAGCAACTTGAGTGCTGGATTTAAGCCTTTATTTTACATATATATATATATATATATATATATATATATATATACACACATACACACAGTTCACACACACACACACTGCTACATGTAAGTGAGAGCATGGCAAGTAAAGTATAGAAGCTCTTGCTGAGGGGACCCCCCCCCCCCCCCCTCCCTTAAACAGATTCCAAGTCATTTAATGTTCAGGCCAGTATCTCAGCTGGCATACCCCCTCCTCCTAACCTTTTGTTCCGGAGCCGAGCTGAGGAGACGAGTGTACTCAGAAACTGCAGCATTTCCCTGAACCAGGAACCTCCGTGGCTATCCGCTGTCACAACCCCTGACTGAAGCCCGATGGCAGGTGGGGGTATCTGAGAGACGTGTGCCAGTGACATCAGTAATTTGCGCTGATAGATCGGCGCGTAGGGGGGGTTTCCAAGTACTTGGAAACCCCAATGCGTACGCGTATGGTAACATGCCCGACACCCGTGTCCACAGTCGTGGGGTGGGGGAGTGCGGCCATCATGCCCTAGTCTGCAATCGCGTGCGGGGGGGTTGGCCATCATGCGGGGGGGAAGGGGTGGCTGGGGGCGCTTCATGCCTGAGTCATGGTGGGGGGAAAGGGGGGGTGCAGGAACATGCCTGAGTCCTCAAGTTAATATATGTAAGAAGTTATCACGGGAAGGGGGGGGGGGCAGCAGGATTGTAGAGGCAGCATTATATCATCATCAGCGTATGGTGCCGCCCTCCAGTGGCCGGCGCTCAAAGGCAGCTGCCTAAAGCTGCCTAGTGGTAGCGCCGGCCCTGCTTGTCAGGACACATGGGTCACAGTTACACCGCTCTGTCTGTACTGTTATATACAATAATATATATACTTTTCTTATTTTCTATAGCTGCTATACTGCTTGTCAGGACACGTGTCACAGTTACATTGCTATGTACTGATATATACAATAATATATATACTTTTCTATAGCTTCTATACTGCTTGTCAGGACACATGAGTCACAGCTACAACGCTCTGTACTGATAAACAGTAATATTATATATACTTTTCTATAGCTTCCAAACTGCTTGTCAGGACACATGGCTCACAGTTACACCGCTCTGTACTGAGATAAAGTAATATTATATACTAGGTGCTTCATCGCGCCCTACGGGCGCTTTTCACACCGTCGCAAGGGGCTACGCCACCTTAACCCTTGCATGCCTTTCTGGGATTCAATATTTGTATTATATGGAGTATTACCTGCATTCCTTTGTTAGTGGTTAAATGTTGCACAATGAAAGGGCGTGCGATGGTGAAGGAGGCACAGCGCCTTGCGATGGCGTGAAAAGCACCTGCAGGGCATGATGTACAGAATGTAGCAGGTGCGGGGGGGGACACTGCGGATGGGGGAGTGTCTGTAGATGCTGCGGGTGGAGGGGGGGCGAAAGCGGGGGGGCCCCGGATGGGGAAGGGTTGGGAGGTTCTGCAGATGGGGGAGGGACAGAGGAGTGGGGGCTGCAGATGGGGGAGGGGTCCGGAGGCACTGCAGGTGGGAGAGGGGCAAGGGTGCCACGGGTGGGAGAGGAGCAGGTACGGGGATGTTGCGGATGGGTGAAGGGTTCCGGAGGTGCTGTGGGATGGGAAGGGGCGGGGGTGGGGTAGGGGGTCCGGAGGCACCATGTGTGGGGGAGGAGCAGATACAGGTGGTGCAGCGGATGGGGGAGGGGGTCTCAAGGCGCTGCAGGTGATGGAGGGGCAGGTGTGGGGGTGCCGTGGGTGGGGTAGGGGTGGGTGAGGGGGAGGACCACGGATTGAGGAGGGTGTCTGCAGATGCTGCGGGTGGAGGGGGGTCAGGTTTGGGGGAAGACATATATGGGGGGTGGATGGTGGAGGGGGCCTGGAGGTGCTGTGGGTGGTGGAGGGGCGGGGGAGTGGGAGCCGCGGGTGGTGTATGGGGTCTGGAGGCACAGCGTGTGGGGGAGGGGAAGGTACGAAGGTGTGGTGCATTGAGGAGGGGTCTGGAGGCGCTGCGGGTACTGTACCTGCCAAAATGGTAGTTGGAGGGTATGCAGTAACAGGGCCAGGATAGGGGTGACAGGGTCAGAACAGGGGTGACGGGGTCAGAATAGGGGTGCCGGGGTCAGGACAGGGGTGCCGGGGTCAGGACAGGGGTGCCGGGGCCATGACAGGGGTGACAGGGCCAGGACAGGGGCGACGGGGCCAGGACAGAAATGATAGGGACAGGATAGGGGTGACATGGCCAGGGTAGGGGCGGCAGGACCAGGACAGGGGTGAAAGGGCCAGGATACGGGTGAAAGGGCCAGGATACGGGTGAAAGGGCCAGGATACGGGTGAAAGGGCCAGGATACGGGTGACAGGGCAAGGCCAGGGATGACAGGGCCAGGCCAGGGGTAACAGGGGTGACACGGCAAGGCCAGGGGTGACAGGGACATGACAGAACACAGGGCACGGGAGAGATTGGTATTAGGGGCAGAACAGTGGTGACAGACAGATGTGTCTTACCGGAGTCACTGCTGCTGGCTGCTGCTGTTCCACTCCAACCTGTTGGGATCTGCTGCTGTTGGAGACTTGGCATGGCTGACTCTCTCAGGCTGAAGTCCTGCTTCCTCTGCCCGTCTGCATCCCTTCCCTCCTCCTCAGTCACATACCGCGCACCTCGCACAGCTGCCGGGCACTGTGGTAAGGGGAGACTGGGAGTGACTGGTTAGCCCCCAGGAGACGCTGCAGCTGGAGGGAGGAGGGGGTCACAGCATGCACGCGGCGTGGAACTCGCGGCTGCCGGGCACTGTGGAAAGGGGAGACTGGGAGTGACTGGTTAGCTCCCAGGAGACGCTGGGCTGGAGGGAGGAGGGGGTCGGAGCCTGCAAACAGCGCGGACTTCTGCAGCGCTATCCGCCGGCTAAAGTGTGTGAAGGAGCTGGGCGCACCTCACTGCGGGCGGCAGCGCTGCAGCTAGCGGTGGGGTTGCCGGGACTGGAGATAACAGAGGCAGTACGGAACCTGCACAGCGGCAGGTGCCCCACAAAACTGCAGCTAAGAAGTGTGGAGTGTGCCAGAAAGTGACGCTCCTCCGCGCCAGAGAGCACCTGCTGAGTTTGCTGATGTGGGGGGTCAAGCACACAGTGAGCCGGTGCCCCTCTGTCTGTATGGCATACCCCTTCACACATCTTCATACCTCTCCACTGTCCCGATTTTCACGGGACAGTCCCATTTTTGGGGGTCTGTCCCGCTGTCCCACCCGTGGGCCACAGTGTCCCGAGGTGGGGGGCAGTTGGGAAGCTCCTGAACTTGCTGTTCTGCTTAGCAGTGCGGCGGTGAGTAGATGCGCACAGCGTCTATTTAGTGGAGACAGGAAGAGAGGGGGCATCAGGGGGTATGGATTTAAGGGGGGTTCCAGCAGCAGAACCGGATGGGGGGGGGGGGGTACGTACCGTGGGCCCCACAGTTTTAGGGGCCTCCCCGTGCTGGAGTAGCTCTGTCCCAGCTCTGTAGCTCCTCGTCCTGCCAGCAACAGCATTGTGCTACAGTCAGCACACTCTTGTGCGTGTTGGCAGGACTGTGGTGGTGCAGGGAGGCAGCAGGGAGGCCTCCCTGCTTTCTTCTGCCTCTGCGGGTGTGTAGTGGGGAGCGACCACCCCTCTGGATTTCATAAGAAAAAAAAAAATCTCCAGAATTTGCATAAGGGGGAGTGGCCACGCGGGGCATGGTTAGGCCACGCCCTAAACCCTCAGCTGGCACAGCAATGAGATAGAACCCCCGTTTCAAGTGCCCTGGGCCCCCCGGACTCATAATCCGCCTCTGGGGGCATGCCAGCAGCTCACAGAGCGCAGGGCATGCCCCCTCACTGATGAAAATAGCGGCCCTCCCATGAAGCCACGCCCCTTTTCATTGGTCACGCCCTTTTTTTGCTGCCTGTGTGTCCCTCCTTCTGCCTAAAGAATGCTGGGAGGTATGCACCCCTGCCTGTGCCATGCCCATACCATCTGCTTCTGCTCCTAGTCTCCTATAGATTTGCCCAGATCTGTGACTCATTTGACTAACCCCGCCCAGCGTTGTGACTCCGCCCAGCATTAGCAAATGAGTCACAAAGTCACAGATCTGGGCTATTATATAGGAGATACTTTTCTATAGCTTCTATACTGCTTGTCAGGACACGTGTCACAGTTACACCGCTCTGTACTGATATATACAATAATATATATACTTTTCTATAGCTTCTAGTATTACAGTGCAGCATTTTGGTGACTAACAGTATGTAGTTGTACAGTAGGCCATTGCTGTATCTTGCAGCTCTGTGTCACTGCAAATATCCATCCATTCCATTTTCTTCCAGTGATTTGGACCAATAATACCATTGATTAGAACGAATAATTCCAGTGATTTTGTCATTTTCTTCCAGTGATTTGGACCAATAATACCATTAATTAGAACGAATAATTCCAGTGATTTTGTCATTTTCTTCCAGTGATTTGGACCAATAATACCATTGATTAGAATGAATAATTCCTGTGATATTGAGGTGTTTGTGTCGCTTAGCTTAGCCGTCCAGCGACCACAGTGCACCTCTTTTTCTCTTTTCTTTGCATCATGTGCTGTTTGGGGCCAATTTTTTGAAGTGCCATCCTGTCTGCCACTGCAGTGCCACTCCTAGATGGGCCAGGTGTTTGTGCTGCCCTCTTGGGTCGCTTTGCTTAGTCATCCAGCGACCTCAGTGCAAATTTTAGTACTAAATATAGTATTGTGAGGTGTGAGGTGTTAAGAATAGACTGGAAATGAGTGGAAATTGTGGTTATTGAGGTTAATAATACTATAGGATCAAAATGACCCCCAAATTCTATGATTTAAGCTATTTTTGAGGGGGTTTTGAAAAAAAAACACCAGAATCCAAAACATCCGGAAAAAAATTTCAGGGAGGTTTTGCCAAAATGCGTCCGAATCCAAAACACGGCCGCGGAACCGAATCCAAAACCAAAACACAAAACCCAAAAAATTTCCGATGCACATCTCTAATTTTTATGAGTGAATTAGGTGATCAGCAGTGATCGGCAGCATGGCAAACACTGGTGGTGGGTGCAGGGAGTCAGAGGGACCTTCCGGTCCGGACAGCAGCAACGGAGGGAAGTTTCTCTTCCCTGACGCTGCTAGCACTGTTTATCTAACTGGTCGCATCCTGTACAACCAGGTCAGATAAATCACTTGCTGGTATGGTCGCATAGGATGTGACCATGCCACGCAAGTGGTTAAGAGGGTAGAAAATGGTTTTCAGGACACATGGAGGATTCTCTTCTGATGAAGCTGGGTGGCTTTTGTCCAGGAAAACATGTTAAGAGACTACACCATCACTCTGCCACTCATCTGGATGCTGCCACTTGCCAACTGGATCTGGATATAGACTAAGGTTTAATCAGGGCCGGCCCAAGGCCACATTTTTGGGTAAGCAAATAAATGCTCCTGCCCCCCCCCCCCCCCATCCCCCGAGTGCTTTTGCGCATTCTGAAAAAATTAACAGGGAGTGGTCTCAATGGGAAAGCCCAGCCCAGTTGTAGTGCCCCTTATACATTATACCCACTGCTCTAGTGCCCCTTACATATTATTAAAAAAGGATTACCTTATGTCCCTTGTGCAGAACCTGCCTGGATACTTGCAGAGCAGGCTGTGGTGTAGGGTTGTGTTAAGGGAAAGGTCCCCTCCATGAATGGGATCTAGATGCTACCATCCCCTACCTATGGGCAAATGCCCAACAGGGGAGCCTACCTCCTCACTACCCGTGTCCCCAACATGCAGAGTGCACAGAAGGAGGACTGGGGATAGCGGGCAGGGTCTCACCTCTTTGCAGCGGCTCTTCTGCCACCTCTGTCCCGGGCTCCACAGTCTCCAGCGCCGACCGGACTGCACTCTCTGCCCAGGATCCATCAGCTGGAGGTCCGCATCGTGCCGGCAGTGGGAGGCATTGCAGAGATCCGCTGTGGCTGGCACAAGTGGAATAGGAAACTCCAGCTCCGGACATCGTGCCTTAGTCACCTCCTGCCGCAGCACTGCTCCCATCCCTCTGTCCATGGGTCCTAATGTCCTCAGAGGTCCTACCGCCACTCCCGCCATCCTCATCGGGAATCCTGGGGAGGTCACCGCAAAATTTGGAACGGTCTTTTCTCTATGTACCGGCTCCTTTGCATTGTCAATTTTAAAGTAAACTACGTCTCCCAGCAAGGACTTCTGGGAATGGTAGTTTCTTTGGCGTTTCATCTAGGGATGAGCGGGTTCGGATCTCCGAGATCCAAAACCTCCCGAACTTCAGGATCCCAGCCCGGATCTGAGTCCGGCTCGGAACTTCCCACCAGACTTGGATCCCAGAACGAGGCAAAACGTCATCATCCCGCTGTTGGATTCATTCAGGTTTTGGCTTCCATATAAGGAGCCACGTGTCGCTGTAATTTTCACTCCGGACTTGTAGAGTGAGGGAGACAGACCTCTATCTCTCTGGGGTTCGTGTCTATAGATAGACAGTTAAAATATGGACAGTCATTAGTTAGGCACTATATGGTCGACAGTCAACAGTCAGACAGAGTCAAAAGTCAGACAGTCAAAAGTCAGACATTCAAAGGACCGACAGGGTCAAAAGTCAGTCAAAAGTCAGACAGGTTCATAAGTCAGACACCAAAAACAGAATACATTTTTTGTTTTTCTGTGGTTTTTCTTTACATCTTTTGCCCCATTTACTATCCATGTCACAAACTATTACCTTTCAGTAAAGTTATGCCCGAAGCGTGGTGAGCATAGCAAGCCCGCGAGGAGACGAATTTCACCAAATTTGGGTTAAAAAAATAAAAAAACACGAAAAAACAAAAATTGTGTCTGACTTATGACCCTGTCTGACTTTTGATTGTCTGACTTTTGACCCTGTCGGACCTCTGACCCTGTCGGTCTTTTGACTGTCTGACTTTTGACCCTGTCTATCTTTTGACTGTCAACCATATAGTGTCTAACTAATGACTGTCTATCTTTCAAATGTCTTTAAGCTATACCACACCCATCTCTCTGTGGGTGGTGGCGTTGGATGGGGTCAGTGGGTGCTCTTTAGGAGTGCTGTCCTGTGTGCTGATAGGGGTGCTGTACATGGCTGCAGTCCTGTGCTGTTAGGAGTGCTGTACAGGGTTCTGTCCTGGGGTATTTTGTGCTGTTTGGGGTGCTATACAGGGGTGTTGCTGTCTTATGCTGTCCTGTGCTGTACAGGGGTGCTGTCCTGTGCTGGTTGGGGTGCTGAATAGGGGTTCTGTCCTGGGGTGTTGGGGTGCTGTACAGGGGTGTTGCTGTACATAGGTGCTGTACTGGGGTGCTTTCCTGTGGTGCCCCGTGCTGATAGGGGTGCTGTACAAGGGTGCTGCTGTCCTGTGCTGTACTTGGGTGCTGTCCTGTTCTGTTAGAGGTGCTGTCCTATATGCTGTAAAAATAAAGGAGCAATGTCCTGTGTGCTGTAAAAATAAAGTAACCCTGTGGCCCTGTCAGGAGCTGTAAAAATAAAGGAATGCTGTATCCCTGTCCTGTATGCTGTAAAAATATAGGGGTGCTGTAACAATAAAGGAACACTGTGGCTGTGTGGGGTACTGTAAAAATAAAGGAAAACTGTGGCCCTGTTGGGTGCTGTAAGAATAAAGGAACGCTGTGGCCCTGTCGGGTGCTGAAAAATAAAGGAACGCTGTGGCCCTGTCAGGTGCTGTAAAAATAAAGGAACGCGTGACCCTGTCAGGTGCTGTAAAAATAAAGGAACGCTGTGCGCCTGTCCTGTATGCTGTAAAAATTTAGGGGTGCTGTAAAAATAAAGGAACGCTGTGTCCCTGTCCTGTATGCTGTAAAAATATAGGGGTGCTGTAAAAATGAACACTGTGGCCCTGACGGATGTTGTAAAAATAAAGGAACGCTGTGACCCTTTCCTGTATGCTGTAAAAATATAGGGGTGCTGTATCCCTGTCCTGTATGCTGTAAAAATATAGGGATGCTGTAACAATAAAGGAACGCTGTGGCCCTGTCGGGTGCTGTAAGAATAATTGAAAACTGTGGCCCTGTTGGGTGCTGTAAGAATAAAGTAATGCTGTGGCCCTGTCGGGTGCTGTAAAAATAAAGGAACGCTGTGGCCCTGTCAGGTGCTGTAAAAATAAAGGAACGCATGGCCATGTCAGGTGCTGTAAAAATAAAGGAACGCTATGGGCCTGTCCTGTATGCTGTAAAAAATTAGGGGTGCTGTAAAAATAAAGGAACGCTGTGGCCCTGTCCTGTATGCTGTAAAAATATACGGGTGCTGTAAAAATAAAGGAATGCTGTGGTCCTGTCGGGTGCTGTAAAAATAAAGGAATGCTGTGGACCTGTCCTGTATGCTGTAAAAATATAGGGGTGCTGTAAAAATAAATGAACACTGGCCCTGATGGATGTTGTAAAAATTAAGGAACGCTGTGGCCCTGTCGGGTGCTGTAAAAATAAAGGAATGATAGGGACTCGGAGATATCAGAAATCCCCAAGGAGAGTCCAAGTGTGTCTGTGGTTTGCGATGTCTAGGCCTGACCTTCCCAAGACTGTATGGGAAGAGGAGGCTCCTTCCACCAATTGCATGCCTTCTGCAATTGCTGGGAGGAGCACTGCCAGTCCAGTTGCTGATATTGAGATTGAGGATGTCACTGTAGAAGTACACTAGGATGAGGAGGCTTTTGGTGTAGCTGGCGCTGAGGAGTAAGTTGACGATGAGGATTCTGATGTTGATGTGGTTTGTTTGAATTAGGCACCAGTGGCGACAGTTGTTGTCCAAGGGCTGAAAAAGCCCATTGTCATGCCTGGGCAAAATATCAAAAATTCCACCTCTTCGGTGTGCAGAGCCGGCCATAGCTATAGGCAAACTAGGCAATTGCCTAGGGCATTTGATATGCCTAGGGGCATCAGCAGCTTCTGTTGATTAAAATGATATGCGGCATGCCTATATTCTGTGTGTAGCATTTCATATGCAGATACAGCCACAGTCTCACACAATATATAGGCATGCCACATATCATTTTAATCAGCAGAAACTGCTCGTGCATCCTAGCCACATAGCAATGCAAATAAGATGCATTTTCATTAAAAAGGTATGCCTGACGTTAGCATTGAGGCAAGATTTATGAGGACACATCTGTATCCAAGCACAGTGTTAGTGGCAGTGTGAGTGCTGTGTGCATGTGAGTGGGTTGGTTGTGCAGTAGTGTTCAGAATATGTGTAAGGAGCATTATGTGTGTCATGTAAAAATGCATTAATAATGTGCAACATATGTGTAATGGGCACTATGTGTGTCATGTGTATAAGGGCATTAATAATGTGCGGCATATGTGTAACAGGGTACACTGTATGTGTGTCATTATGTGTATAGAGGCACTAATAATGTGCAGCAAATGTGTAACAGGGTACTACTGTATGTGTGTCATTATGTGTATAGGTGCACTAATAATGTGCAGCAAATGTGTAGGGGACATTATGTGTATAAGGGCATTAATAAAGGTTGTCATAATGTGTAAGGGGCATTACTGTGTAGAATTAAATGTATAAATGCATTACTAATGTGTGCCATTATGTGTAAAAGGTGCTCTACTATGTGGCGTTGCATATAGAAAGGGCACTACTGTGTCGTCTAATGTGAATAAAGAGCAATAGGGTGTGGTGTAATGCGAATAAGGAGTAATTCAGTGTAATGGAATGTGAATAAGGGGCTCTACTTTGAGGAGTAACGTTTATAAGGTAAAGTGATACTACTGTGGGATGTAATATGAATTATGGACACTATCGCATGATCAAATGTGAATAAAGTTGCAATACTGTGTGGCATAATTGGATTTGAGGCTACTATTGTGTGGCCAACGCCCTTGCCAGCAAAAACACACCCCTTTTTGGGCTGTGCGCCAAACGTGTGAACTGTTCCTATTTAAAATGTAGGGGGTACAAACATCAAAATAAGGACTACTATTGGTGAGGGGTGATGGTGCTGGGAAAGAGGTGCAAGGTCAGAGGCGGAACCAGCTGTGGTGCTAGGGGGCACCAGCCAAAATCTTGCCTAGGGCATCATATTAGTTAGGGCCGGCTCTGTCGGTGTGGAATTATTTCTCCACAAATCCGGACAACAGGTGTCAAGCCATCTGTTGCCTTTGTCAATCAATAATAAGTAGGGGTAAGGATGTTAACCACATAGGAACATCCTCCCTTATACGTCACCTGCAGCGCATTCATCAGAAGTAATTGTCAAGTTCAGAAACTTTGGGTAAGAGCGTAAACAGTCCACTGACACCTAAAGCCCGTTTTTCTGTTGTATCCAAGCTCCGGCAATCCACACCTCCAGCTCCCTCATCGTCAATTTCCTCCTCAGTCAGAATCAGAAGTAGTCCTGCAGGCCATGTCACTGGCATGACTGACGAGTCCTCTCCTATCTGGGATTCCTCCGGAGGATCCTTGAGCGCTACGCCTATTGCTGCCACAGCTGTTGTTGCTGCTGGGAGTCGATGGTCATCATGAAATAGGACAGCAGTCACCCTGTTGCAAAGCAGATTACTGAGGCCATAACATCTATGCTGGTGTTAGACGTGCATCCGGTATCTGCCATTAGTGCAGTGGGATTTAGACAGTTGCTGGACATACTGTGTCCCCAGTACCAAATCCCATCTAGATTCCACGTCACTAGGCAAGCAATTTCCGAACTGTACAGGGACATTAACAAAAGTGTCCTCAGTGTCCTCAAAAATGCGGTTGTACCCACTGTCCACTTAACCACGGACAGGTAGACAAGTGGAGCAAGGCAAACTAAGGACTACATGACTGTGACAGCCCACTGGGTAGATGTATTGCCTTCCACAGCAACAACAGCAGTGGCACCAGTAGCAGCATCTCACAAACATTAACTAGTTCCTAGACAGGCTACGCTGTGTATCACAGGTTTCCGTAAGAGGCACACCACTGAGAACCTCTCACAGAAACAGAGGGACAGCATCACACAATGTATACACAAAAATTGGTTGGAAGGGATACAACCCTGGCACTATAAATTTTGTCAATATATAGACAGCTGGAAATGTGAAAAGGACATAGATGTACACACATATATTACAATAGATACAATACGTCCCTCCTAGTGAATTCCAGTGATATTCATTTCTTCGTTCTGTTTTAATCCAGTGTTACTCTCCAAATGTTGTAAAAGATATGAAAAACAAAAATAGTGTATATGTGTAGAACAGACTTATATTCGCAACATTTGATGGAAGCCCTCATCCTCCCGCTAGAAAAATTAAAAGATTTAAGCTGGAAAAAGCACAGAAAATAACTGCGCATTCTAAGATGGTAACACAAATCCCCAAGGAGAGTCCAAGTGTGTCGGCGGTTGCGATGCCTGACCTTCCCAATACTGGATGGTAAGAGGTGGCACTTACCACCACTTGCATGCCCCCTGCAAGTGCTGGAAGGAGCACCCACAGTCCAGTTTCTGATATACAAATTGAAGATGTCACTGTTGAAGTACACCAGGATGAGGATATGGGTGTTGCTGGCGCTGAGGAGGAAGTTGATGATGAGAATTCTGATGGTGTTGTGGTTTGTTTAAATCAGGCACTGGGGGAGACATGTGTTGTCTGTGGGATGAATAAGCCCATTGTCATGCCTGGGCAAAATTCAAAAAAAGCCACCTCTTCGGTGTGGAATTATTTCTCCACAAATCCGGACAACAGGTGTCAAGCCGTGTGTTGACTCTGTCAATCTGTAATAAGTAGGGCTAAGGACGTTAATCATCTAGGAACATCCTCCCTTTTACGTCACCTGCAGCGCATTCATCAGAAGTCAGTGTCAAGTTGTGAAACTTTGGGTAAGAGCGTAAGCAGACCACTGACACCTAAATCCCTTCTTCCTCTTGTACCCAAGCTCCTGCAAGCCACACCACCAACTCCCTCAACGTCAACTTTCTCCCCAGTCAGGAACATCAATAGTCCTGCAGGCCATGTCACTGGCAAGACTGAGGAGTCCTCTCCTAACCGGGATTCCTCCAGAGGGTCCTTGAGTGGTACGCCTACGCTACTACTGCTGCTGCCGCTGCTGTTGTTGCTGCTGGGAATCGATCGTTATCCCAGAGGATAAGTCGTAAGATCACTTGTACTACTTCAAGTAAGCAACTGACTGTCCAACAGTCCTTTGTGAGGAAGATGAAATATGACAGCAGTTATCCTGTTGCAAAGTGGATAACTGAGGCCTTGACAGCTATGTTGGTGTTAAACATGCGTCCAGTATCCACCATTAGTTCAGTGGGACTTATAGAATTGATGGAGGTAGTGTGTCCCCGGTACCAAATCCCATCTAGGTTCCACTTCACTAGGCAGGCGATACCGAGAATGTACAGAGACGTCAGAAAAAGTGTCCTCAGTGTCCTAAAAAATGCAGTTGTACCCACTGTCCACTTAACCATGGACATGTGGACAAGTGGAACAGGGCAGACTAAGGACTATATGGCTGTGACAGCCCACTGGGTAGATGTATTGCCTCCCGCAGCAACAACAGCAGCAGAAAGCGTTCCTAGGCAAGCTACGCTATGTATTACCGCTTACCATAAGAGGTACACCACTGAGGACCTCTTACGGAAACTGAGGGACATCATCGCACAATGGCTTACCCCAGTTAGACTCTCCTCGGGATTTGTGATATCGGACAAGTTGGCATGTCCTGTTTATACTACATGCACCGCCCTGGACCCAGGTACATACTCCCACTACATGCCCCTGTTACACGCCCAGATTTGTAAACTTGCGGAGAATGCCCATAGACTCCTCCGCCACGCCTTTTTAACACTGTTTATTTAAGGGGTTGTTTTTGCGTGCAAGTCTGAGGTAGCAATTTTTACTCTATTGCGTAAGCAATTACAGCGGCAGACATGCGCCATGCGAATTTTGTGCATACACAGTTTATCGATTATAAGAAACTGCAAATGCATTTGCGTTCATCCTTGAATTAGGCCCCATATATTACATATAATGCTTTATGGCTTAATTATGAACTAGGTTTATGTGGACGTGCAGTGGAGTGTAGATATGCTCATCTTGCTGCGATACGCCATGCTGCGCTGGGCTGTGACTATTCACAGCCAGCAATCAATTCATTCCAATTAATTCTGCTTCACAGCAAATATGAGCATGGCAACATCTATATACTGCCCACTTCTAAACAACATGGTAGAGGAAAAGTATGTGGTTCTAGATGGTGCTGTACTGACAGTTCTTTCTCTATTACAGTTGTCTCAAATCCCAGGAGAGAATGCTCCAATCTTCCTGCCCAGTGACTCTGAATCTGACTGGTTACTGGCCAAGATCTGGGTCCGCAATTCTGACTACCAGGTGCATGAGGTGGTCACTCACCTTCTCTATACTCATCTCTTTGCTGAGGTCTTCAACATTGCAACCACCAGACAACTTCCAATGAGCCACCCAGTGTACAAGGTGAGATCTGGTTTTATATCATTGTCAGGGAGTGGGTCATGGCAGGGGCTCTAGTAAAAGGCTAAGGGGCCTATTTATCACCATCCGCATCCAGGATGCGGATGACAGGTGATAAAATCGCCCGAACTCGCACTGCGATAACTGATTACATTGTAGGGATGTATCAATTATCGCATGCAGGGACAGAGCTTTTTCTGAAAAAATACCCCTATATCCTGCTGCGCATGCGCCACCCACGCTGACATCACCGCTACCGCCATCACCCGGTTGACCCCCACCCCATCGCAACTACCCTCGCTCACCGCGGAACCCCCCCAGCAGATCAATATACTCACCAGTCCAGGGAACCAGTCCACGCTGCTTCTGCTGGGATACCGGGTGCCGGATCCTGTGTGCTGCAGTGACCCCCAGTGCTGTAAAGTGCGCTGCCGCTTTGCAGCATCACTTTACTGCACCGGGGTCACATTGCAGCTCTCACCGGAGCAGCGGACACCGGCTCCCTGGACAGGTGAGTATGTTCTTTGGGGGTTTTTTCCTTTTTTTTTTCCTTTTTACACTTTGATCAGCTTGTGTGTCCATCACTGGAGCTGGGTCCCGCTCAGCATTCTCTGCCAGGTCAGAGAAAGCTGGGCAAATGCCTCCCTATCGCAGTGCTGCCCTCTGATCTCACCAGCCTGAGCTGGCGAGATTATCACAGGGCACACTGCAGTATTTTTTCACTTTTTTTTTGTTTTTAGTAAATTTGGCCGCATCACGGGGGTAATTCCAAGTTGATCGCAGCAGGAATTTTTTTAGCAGTTGGGCAAAACCATGTGCACTGCAGAGGAGGCAGATATAACATGTGCAGAAAGAGTTAGATTTGGGTAGGTTATTTTATTTCTGTGCAGGGTAAATACTGGATGCTTTATTTTTACACTGCAAATTAGATTGCAGATTGAACACACCACACCCAAGTCTAACTCTCTCTGCACATGTTATATCTGTCCCCCCCCTGCAGTGCACATGGGCCCTCATTCCGAGTTGATCACTCGCAAGGCGATTTTAGCAGAGTTGCACACGCTAAGCCGCCGCCTACTGGAAGTGAATCTTAGCTTCTTAAAATTGCGAACGATGTATTCGCAATATTGCGATTACAAACCTCGTAGCAGTTTCAGAGTAGCTCCACACTTACTCGGCATCTGCGATCAGTTCAGTGCTTGTCGTTCCTGGTTTGACGTCACAAACACACCCAGCGTTCGCCCAGACACTCCCCCGTTTCTCCAGCCACTCCTGCGTTTTTTCCGGAAACGGTAGCGTTTTCATCCACACGCCCATAAAACGCAGTGTTTCCGCCCAGTAACACCCATTTCCTGTCAATCACACTACGATCGCCGGAGCGAAGAAAAAGCCGTGAGTAAAAATCCTATTTTCATAGCAAAATTACTTGGCGCAGTCGCATTGCGAACATTGCGCATGCGTACTAAGCAGAAAAACGCTGCGATGCGAAGAAATTTACCGAGCGAACAACTCGGAATGAGGGCCTTGGTTTTGCCCAACTGCTAAAAAATGTCCTGCTGCGATCAACTTGGAATTACCCCCCACATTTCCCATTATAAGTATGGGGATTGCGATGTGGGTTACTAGAAAAAAGTGAATTAAAGGGTTTGGAGCAGTTTTTCATGAAAACGGCTCCAAATGCCCTTTAATAAATTCAGGTGATAGTAAAATAATGTGAAAAGGGTGTAAAAACACCCTTTTTAACATTATTTTAGTAAAAATAATGTTAATAAATAGACCCCTAATGCTTTATGCTGTATTTTATTATGGAGGCTTGAGAGATGTCTCCTGAAATGGAGGCACATCATTTTCACTTCCTTCAGCAGAAGATCTGCATTTAAATGTCAAACTGAGGCATTTTATTGACTTATTTTGTGGCTTAAAAAAAGAAAATATTTGGAAATGAAATATGAGAATGAGATAGTTGGACTAAGCATAGTATGGTTGCCAGTGAAATATCAAGATATAATTGTAAACATGTTTTATATGTTATATTTCCTGTGCTTAAAAGGAATCAGTAGGAGTTACCAGCGTGCGGGTTGCCAGCTGTCAATATCCCAACAGTGGCATCCCGCCCGCCAGAACGCCAGCAGCAGGGCGAGCGCAAAGGGTCCCCTTGTGGGCTCCCTGCACTCATCATGCTGTGGGCTCAGTGGCTCACTGTGCTTGCCACAGGATCTATTCCTGCTTGATGGCTGTCATGGACAACACCCATGAGTGGGAATAGTCCTGTTCTGCTGGGATTCCAGCTGGCGACAGCCAGCAAATTAAATGTATCCCATTTAAAATGAGGTCTATATTGGATGGTATTATATATATGCTAATATTTTTCTACTTTTCCAGCTAATTATTCCACATCTTCGTTACACCCTTGAGACCAATGTCCTTGGCAGAGCTATTCTCTTTAATCCTGGAGCCCTTTTTGATCAGGTGAGATCCTCTATTATACATAAGTTACAGAAAACTGGCAGCTTACATGGTTTTGAGTCTGCATGTTAAATTTTACAATAACTTACTATTTGGCTTGAATATAGAAGCTGAAGCATTGCACCAGAACACACATCCAACACCTTAGGGTAAATTTACTAAGGTGGAAGATTTTTAGAACTGGTGATGTTGCTGATAAAGCTAAATATTTATCGTATATACAACCCTTTATGAGGTCTAAGAACACTGTACGCTGTTTACTTAAGAAGTACCGTAAGGGTACGCAAGTTGCGTAACGATCGCTCAGCCGTAGGCGAGACGCTCAAGCGTCACGTTCGCTCACGGCCCAGAGATCACAGACAAGGACGCTGTTGGCTATGACTAACGTAATGATTCGCTATGGCGTAGCGGACGCTCGAGACCACGAGGAGATCACCAGCGGCGCAGACGCTCACAACGCAAAACCTTTATATCTATACCCTTAACAATGAAATACACAGTAAACCTTAATGTAGAGACAAAGTGTAAGTGCAACCTTGTGTAACCTGATTAACTACAAAGCTGTTTGAGCGTCACCGACACTCAGAGAATTCTTAACACTATGAGAAAATACACAGATACTTGTTTAGGGTCCAAAGCCTATTAAATGTATTATAACTAATATACTTGTAAAAAAAGGAATCACAGTACAAATAATACACTACAATATAACAGAGACTTCATAACCAAATAACTACACTATAAATACAATACAATACAATCTAATCAAGGGAAAATACGAGAGAAAGAGTAGAGAGAGAGAGAGAGAGAGATGAGATGAGAGAAATGGCTCACAGTAAGACAATGATTACGGAGAAAAACTTACGCACAAGGGGAAACGATCGCATGCGCCTGGACATCCAGCACCCGATTTTCAGCAATGAGAACCGTTGAAGAGTGAGAGCTGGATGTGGTCGGCCTGCCTATTTATGCCCCACACACAATGCAATCTAATGGTCCCTACAATCTGATCGTCCATTGGACACAGGAATTCGGCTTCGCATCATAACAAAAGGTCATAGGTTAATTCATACAGGTGGGCTGTGACGATTTCCAACTGCTCAGGTGGGAGGGAAACTGGGTTTCCCGCCGCATGGGTAATAAAGTGCAAATAAAGTAAATGTTCATAAACTTCTTATGTCCATAACTATTCGCACGAGCGATTGATCTGCTTCAAACCAACACCGGAATATTTCTAATTAAATATTCTTCCGATGGATACTAAACACCACTGTATTACTCCTATCTGACCCTTCGTATCAAACAAAGAGGGATTCCTCTGTTCATAAACATTCTATATTAACCAAACTTTCAGAATCTATCAAAGGGACCATGATCTACAAAATACATTATTACTGAAAGTATGTAACGATTGAGTCGCACGCTACAACCACATAAACTCTACCGTAAATACGCATACCATGCGCCTGCGGGTGCCCGCGACTGTGAGTATGCGCACGTACGGGAGAGCGTACGCATGCGCAGCACGGACCTGTGTGAGGTGCAAATATGGTAGTGTGCATAGAGATATTTTTCTGACTTTGACAGTCCACCCTTTGGCAGTCAATAATAACTGCCACTTCCTGAAAACATTTCAAAAGGAGAAAAATATATGTCAGGGGTTAATTCATTTCCATGGTTGGGTGAGGGAGGAGAGAGGAGTAGGTGTGAAGAGGGTATGACCTAGTGTGATAGCAGAAGCATGTGTGTATGAGTCCATGTTTGGGGGGGTCATGTATCATCGTGCCGTACGTGTTGTAAATCAAGCTTCGAGGTATTGCGAAGTATACATTTGAATTCCTTCTTATCCTGTGGTACAGGTCTGTGGATGGGCTGTCAAACTTTACCGAGCTCTTTTCGGATTTTGAACAAAATGGGGAGCACATTTTAGTTGATGATACATGAATGGGGGGATATGTGATTGCTGATATCTGTGCCTGTATTCCCTATACTATGTGTGTTATTACCTGAGGGTTGTAGAGATGAAGATGAAGAACACTTATGGAAAATGCAATGATATTCTATGTCAGGTAAATGTACATCTGTCGTCGAAGTTTTGTTCGGTATCAGTTGAAAGTCGTCTTCTTTGCGCTGTTTTGCTCATTAAGCGTGAGCAATAAGCTTTGTCAATGCCATTAGATTTACAAAAAATGTTGGGCTAGCGTAATTTTAAGAATTCTAGGGAAACTGGGGATCCATGGCAAAGTTCATCAAGTGTCCATATCTCAAGTGGTCAAAACTTCGTCTTTGGTCTATCCGTTGTCTGTATAGCGTCTCATCAACTTCCTCGTCCAAGGGGGGTCTTGTTATCTTGGAGAAAAACCAGAAAAACAGGTGAAAGAAACGGACCGTAGAAATCGCATTTTCATCACATCATTGTTTCTATCATTGGGTCGTAAATCAAATCCAGGTTAATTACAGTTTCCTCACTCCTCAAACTCATCACCCTTGTACTTTGTTTGCACCTCATTAAAGCCTGCCCGCATCTAAATATCAATCCAATAGATATAACAACACCTAAAATACATAGGAGAAACTTTCCAACATCCATTATGACTCCTTGAGCCCAGTCTCCCAAACCGGAGAACCAATTTCGCGGGTTCAACCATGACACCCAACCAGTCAGCTCATTACCTACAGCAGCAAGAGTGAGATTGTGTTTTCGGCGAAATTCCCACTTTAATTGGAGAATATCGTCCATCTTTTGGTCTATGACCTCTACCGGATCCTCGGTGCTATTCGTGATATACGTGCAACACTTCACGCCGTACTGTGTTGCCAATGTAACACAATATCCGCCTGTCACTGCTGTGAGGTAATTAAGAATCATTCTATGCTGTACCAGTTCTGTTTTATAAGCTTGAAGTTCTCTTCCAGTGTATCTAAACGTGTCATCATACATTTCAGTGATATTATCTAACAAATTGGCGAGTGCGGAAATGTATCTATAATTCATCACTCCTCGAGCGGTGCGAGTGAAATCTAACGCCACCAGAACCTGAATCCCGGTGGATTCATGGATCAGATCAGAGGCCGGATGCTCTAACCTTTCTGACAGTTGTCTTTTAACTCGGTGCTCGTAATGAGTGTGAGTATAAGGAGCTTGGGCACCACGGTGTATGTCTTTCATTTTGTCATGTGTTACAGTCATCACTTCAGGCAATACTTTTCCAATATAACACAATCCTTCAGAGTTTGGGGCAAGCCACTTGTACGCCTTTCTCCCGCATATGAAATATGCATCATCGGGGAGAACATATGGGACGGAGAAAGACATTACCATATTACACACCTTCCAGGTGAAATCTCCTAGCCCTAATTCTTCCATCTGCTTAATGCACGTATCAGGTTGTACGATATGTGCACAGTATCCTGGTGATACTTCTCCAACTCTAGTGATCCTATTTCCTAAGGTGTATCTATACCGGAAAGATTTTCCTCTACTGGCTATGTGGCGTACAAGCTCTGTATCTGTAGGCATTCTATCTGCTCTATGTGAAAAGGTCATGGTGTGGTTACTCCATGACACTTCCCAATTTCCCGGCTTTCTGGGATTGGAGATGTTGAAACATAATAGGGACCTATCCACGTGCTATTGGTGGAGCTTCAAACTAGGAGGGCTGGAGATATTAAACCTCCGGTCCACCGGTCTCCCACCATTTAACTCAAATACCTCCCCTATCGTTAAAGGAAATGGTACTAGCCCTGATTTGCTATGACCCTGAGGTACTTGGGAGCATACCCAACAATCTGTTTTGTTTAATACGTTACCCACTAAGGAGTGATAGTCACTCAATGGATGCCGGTCCATATGGATATTAAAACTGGATTGGCATTTCTTTATGCACCCATCCTCAATGACATTGTTACAGAGCCTACAGATACAGTTTTCTTCAGCTAACAATCCGTCACAATTTCTTCTATGATCAATGCTATCGGATCGTTTTCTGATACTCGCCTTTGCTTGTTGGTTAGGTTGATCTTGGAAAACTACGCCTCCATCTTTATCATCAGAACCCATTCCAGAACCTCTATCGACCTCCATGGTACTCTCGCCGGAACAGACTGCTCTGGTTAACATCATGGTCAACAGGAAAATCCGGATCACAGTCTCTTGGGGCAAGTCCATCTTTGAGGAGGAGATGAAGAAGAATGAGAAGGAGGAAAAATACATTTGAGGGAGAGGGGATGGGAAGTGGAGAAAAACAATAAAAGGGAGTGGGGAGTCGACAACAGCTCTCGGTCTTCAAGGCTCAGGTGCCGCCTCAGTCCTCCTGGAACAGACACTCCAGTGATACAACCTCTACCGTCTGTTCCTTATCACGGGACTTCTCTGGATCAGCAACCTTCTTGCAGTGGGATGAATGGACCCAAGTCTCTCTCTCAGCAACCTTCAATGCTGTAGTGCTAGTCAATAAGACCTGGTATGGTCCTTCCCATCTGTCAATAAGGCAACCTGAGCGTAGAAAATTTCGTATCATTACATAATCCCCAGGTTCAATGTCATGACAATTACTATCAGGTAGATCAGGAATCACCAACTTCAGATTATCATTTTGATTCCTTAACTGTTTACTCATGTTAATCAAGTACTTTACAGTCACTTCATTGTTACATTTCAAATCATCCTGAGGGTTAATCATGACATGCGGCTGTCGACCAAACAAGATTTCAAAAGGGGATAGATTAAGAGGGGACCTGGGAGTGATTCTGATACTGTACAATACAATGGGTAAAGCTTCAGGCCATGTCAATCCTGTCTCTGCCATCACTTTACTCAATTTATTTTTAATAGTGCTGTTCACTCTTTCGACCTCCGCACTCGCCTGTGGACGGTACGGAGTGTGCAGCTTGCTATCAATTCCCATCAACTTACACATTCCTTGAAAGACATCACCTGTAAAATGGGTACCCCTATCACTTTCGATTATTCTAGGGATACCATATCTACATACAAATTCCTGCACAATTTTCTTAGCTGTAAACATAGCGGTATTTGTAGCTGCAGGAAATGCTTCGACCCAATTCGAGAAAACATCTATACAAACAAGTACATATTTCAAATTCCGACAAGGGGGTAATTGAATGAAGTCAATTTGTATTACCTGAAAAGGGCCGCCGGCAGGTGGGATATGGGATGGTTCTGTAGGTATTGCCTTTCCAATATTCTTTCTCAGACAGGTAAGGCATGACATTGCTCTTTTACTCGCATGAGAGGAGAATCCTGGGGCGCACCAATAGGCTCTTACCAATTTGCACATCCCTTCCTTGCCTAGATGAGTCAGCCCGTGAGCTGCTTCAGCCAGACATGGAAGATATGCTCTGGGGGCCACTGGTTTACCATGTCCATCCGTCCAGAGTCCTGAGGACTCTTGGCTACATCCCTTTGCCTTCCAGACTGCCTTTTCCTGTGTGGAACACAAATTTTGCATTTCACACAACTTCTGTGTGTTAATGGTATTAAATACCATCAATTGTGTGGTGTCTGTCTGTATGGGGGTAGCAGCTGCTAACTTAGCAGCTTCGTCTGCTCGGCTGTTACCAAGTGATACCGGGTCTTGACTATATGTATGTGCTTTACATTTGATAACAGCCACTCTGTCGGGTTCCTGTATCGCTGTTAGAAGCCTTTTTATGTGAGCTGCATGCGCTACCGGTGTACCAGCTGCCGTCATGAAATTTCTGAGGCGCCATAGGGCTCCGAAATCATGGACTACTCCGAATGCGTATCTAGAATCGGTGTAGATATTGGCTGACTTACCCTTAGCCAATTCACATGCTCTGGTTAGGGCGACCAGTTCAGCAACCTGGGCTGAGTGAGGTGGGCCTAGCGGTTCCGCTTCTATGGTGTCTTGGTCATCTACGACTGCGTATCCAGTACACAAGTCTCCCGAGTCTGACTGTCTGTGACAACTACCATCCGTGTAGAACGTGAGTTCTGCATCTTCCAGTGGGTTGTCACTGATGTCAAGCCTTGCGGTAAAATTTTGGGTCAAATATTCCATACAATCATGTGTATCTTCCTTTGTATTGAATCCTCCTTCCCCAGCACTCTCACCTTCCACCCTTTGTGCCTGACCAGGCACACCTGGGAGATATGTTGCAGGATTTAATGCACTGCATCTCCTTATGGTGATGTTTACGGGGGCCATTAGTGCCAATTCCCATCTTGTAAACCTCGCTGATGAGACGTGTCTGGTTTGGGCAGAATTCAATAAGGCTGATACTGCATGTGGCGTATGGATTGTGAGGTTGTGGCCTAGCACGACGTCTTCGCTTTTTGTCACTAGCAATGCTATCGCAGCAACGCTTCGCAAGCATGTGGGGAGGGATCGCGCTACCGTGTCTAGCTGAGCGCTGTAGTATGCAACTGGCCTGCTGGCATCACCGTGTTTTTGGGTTAGTACACCTGCTGCGCAACCAGCACTTTCTGTTCCGTATAGTTCAAAGGGTTTCCCATAGTCTGGCATACCTAGCGCTGGCGCCTGCGTTAGGCACTGTTTGAGTCTCTCAAATGCTGTTTCGGATTCGTCTGTATGCAAAATCCTATCAGGTTTGTTTGAGGAGACCATTTCCTGCAAAGGTAGCGCCAATATGGAAAACCCTGGGATCCAATTACGGCAATACCCACACATTCCTAAAAACGTTCTGATCTGTTGCTGGGTTTGTGGTAGAGTCATGTCTCTAATTGCTTGGATTCTATCAGCGGTCAGGTGTCTCAGTCCTTGTGTTAGACAGTGTCCCAAATATTTTACCTTAGTTTGGCATAATTGCAACTTGTCTTTGGACACCTTGTGTCCGGTGTCTGAAAGATGAAACAGGAGCTGTTTCGTATCCTTCAGAGATGCTTCCAGTGAATCTGAACACAGTAATAAATCGTCCACATACTGTATCAATACTGATCCACTGTCTGGTTGGAAAGACTGTAAACAATCATGCAAAGCCTGAGAAAATATACTTGGACTATCTATGAAACCTTGGGGCAATCGAGTCCACGTGTATTGGACTCCTCTGTATGTGAATGCAAACAAATATTGGCTGTCAGGGTGCAGAGGTACCGAAAAGAAAGCGGAGCAGAGGTCAATAACAGTGAAAAATTTGGCAGTGGGAGGGATTTGCATTAGGATGACAGCTGGATTTGGCACTACGGGGAACTGACTCTCAACTATTTTGTTAATCCCCCTTAGATCCTGCACTAGCCTGTAACCCCTCCCCCCACTCTTCTTAACAGGGAAGATGGGACTATTGGCAGTGCTGGACGTTCTTACTAGAATGCCCTGTTGTAGCAAGCGCTCTATTACTGGGTAAACTCCTAACTCCACCTCTGGCTTCAGAGGATATTGTGGGATTTTTGGAGCTATCCTACCATCTTTTACTTGTACCACTACTGGAGCTACGTTTGCCATTAATCCAGTGTCCTGTCCGTCTTTTGTCCAAAGTGACTCTGGTATCTGAGATGTCATCTCTTCTATTTGGGATGGATTCCTATTTGTCATAATGGTATGTGACATTAATTTTGATGGGGAGTCTAACATGTCTCGCACTTCCTGAGCGTGTTTCTCAGGTATGTCCAAGAATACACCTTCAGGAGTACAATAAATGACGCACCCCATTTTACACAGTAAGTCTCTTCCCAGGAGATTGGTTGGTGCCGATGCAGCCAGCAAAAAGGAATGCTTGGTATGCAAAGGCCCTATTGTAATCTCGGCTGGTTTGCTAACAGGGTAGTGATGGACTACTCCTGTTACTCCCATGGCTGAAATTGTCCTACCAGTGGTTCTCATGCCCACTGTCGAATTTATCACTGACTTGGCCGCCCCTGTGTCTACAAGAAAGTTTAAAGTTTTACCAGCTACATTGATTGCGACCTCGGGTTCACTTTCAAGGTTGGCAATTAATTTTACTGGCTGCAGATTACAGGTATGGCCACACCCCTATTGGGTATGGTGACCTCCCTGAATCCCGCTGGCAGCAACTACTTGTGAGGGAGATAGTTGGGAACTACCAGAGGCATGCCAGTCTCTATTTGGGGGATATCTTTTTGTTTCCCCTGTATGTGGCTCATAACTCCGTTTCTGCGGACCTTGCTCCCAATGTCGTGTGTCGTGTCGTTGTCTAGGGGTTTGGTATGAGTTTCGTGGATTCTTTAATCTACAATCTCGTGCCATGTGTCCCTGTTTGTGACAAGAATAACAAGTAACCATACTTGACTTACCCACAGGATTTGGTGATACAAACAAAGGCTGCCTTGTGGTCAGAGCCTGTATACTTACTGACATTAATTTGTCACCTTGTTGTTCCCTGTGTCTGGTGATGTTTCTGTCGTGATCAATAGCAGCCTCTCTCAAAGTAGCCACAGACAGACCTCGCCAACAAGGTTGCGTGGTCTGTACCCTAGTCTTCAATGACTCTTTTAAACCATCCATCAGTACCGATACTGCTACTTCCCGATGGTTTGTGTCTGTTTTAATGTCCTCTATACCTGTGTATTTTGCCATTTCTAATAATGCTCTGTGAAAATACTCTGCAGCTGTCTCTGACTCCTTCTGTTTAATGGAGAATATCTTATTCCATTTAGCTACTGCTGGGAAATACTCTTTTAGCTGCAAGTTTATTCTTTTCACATTATCTTGGTTGTACACATCTGTAAGAGGTACATCATGATCTAGTCCGCAATCAGCTAAAAATTGAGTTGCGTCGACATTTGAGGGTAAACACGCTCTCAGCAATATCTGCCAGTCTTTATTGTTGGGCTCTACAGTGTTACCTAAGTCTCTGATGTATTTTTGACTGGCAACTAAGTCTTTTCTAGGGTCAGGAAATTCAGACACTATGGTCCTTAATTCCATTCGGGAAAATGGAGTGTACATGGCGATGTTCCTAATGGGAGTGGCTCCTGATGCGTCTGTTTTCCCATTTGGCACTGCTATTACTCTAACAGGTGTAATTCTAACAACCTCATTCTGTGTAGATTCTACAGGCTGTGGTGAAATAGTTTCAGCATAATGCATGGTGCCGTACTTACCAGTTGATACGACCTCACCTATCCCTCCGCTAGGGACCTTTACTAATCTCGTGGGTGGAGCTGTGCCTACTGTGGTCTCTGCTATGGTGGCTGCTAGAGAGAGCGCTGAAATCGTTGCCGATTCGTCCTCTTGATCACACTCCTGAGGAAAGTTCAAAACAGGGTACAACTTGCACGGGTTAATACTTGCATGGGTTAACATTATCATTAACATTTACACAGTTACTAAGTGATTTTGTGTTACACCTTAGTGCGTCTTTCTCCGTAATCAACTTCTCTCCTGATATATATGGTGGCGGCGGGGCCGTGGCAATTAGTTTTCTGTTAGAGCCAGATCCCGCCGCCTGAGCCAAACCTCTCTGTATCTCACCTTCCTGTTGCCACAACTGTAAATAATCATAATGCTGAATTCGTCTCTTTGTTGATTTTATGAGACATATCCTCCTCCTTAAATTTTGTAACACTTCTGAGCTGAAGCTCCCTATTCTTGGGAATTTCTCCCCGTCATGCACAGTCATTCTCTCCCATTCATCACATAAAGTTTCTGTGTGACTTCCATATTTCTCACACATGATATACCTGGCCGACCCAATTGGCCGGACCACTGAATCAACCCGAACCGAGGTTGATCGCCCCCTACCTGAACAAGTGGCCCCCATAGTTCGAAAGTGTTGCTTTATTTAGCCAACCCTTTACGAAAAACCAAATGCCAACAATAGGCTGACGGTGGCGGTTTACCGAGTACCCCACTCACTCGCCCACGCCGACCTATACGACCTGATCACACCGATATGGTGCTGGCGTACTCGACCTAGGGCCCCTGCGACCTGAACCTCTATTTACTGGAACCTGTGAGGGTTATCCGAAGAACACTTACTCTTTCCAGTAACTATTGGTTGCTGGATAGTTCCTGAGTGAGCAGCGAACTTCCCTTAAAATAAAAAAATTACACAAATCACGTTAGAGTGTACAGATAGCGTTTGTGACCCCTTTACTCTAATGGTATTAGGTCAGATTACTAACTACTGCACACACTTACGTGCGGTCCAGTCGTTCAGTACACAAACAACTAAGCTTATGTACGGAAAGACCAATGGAATCGAAACTTACGACTGCGAATTCCTTCAGCCAGAGCTTATATGGCCTATATGGGTGTTGCACCAACCCTTTTCGGTGTTGTGCCTGTGAACTGTATAGCGGACTTCCTTGTCGGCTGTACCTGGACCTCCTGGTCTGTTATGACCTCCTGGTCTTGTTACAGTATGACCTCCTGGTCTTGTTACAGTATGACCTCCTGGTCCGCTATACTCTAATGCTCAAAATTGTATTTAACCAGAGATGCCTCCCTAGCCACCGTGCACGTCACTTACACGCATGTACCTCACGAGTACTCGACTTTTCTTGTGGTTCAACCTTTAAAAATTGTAAAAACACTCACTCATCACATGTACACTTTTGTTTCTATTTCTATTTCTGCGCAGAAAATTTTCTTTAGCCCAGCTGTGTTACCAATTAGGAGCAGGATCTGTTAATTTAAATTTTTGGATTTCCAAAAATAGACTTGCGTTATTTACCGCCTGTTGCGCTATTTACCGCTTTGCGTTACTTATCACGTTGCGTTAAAAATCAACTTATCGTGACTTGAGCTACGTGGGCGTAACCGGACGCTACGTTGCGTAATGAACGCTGCGTGCGTCGGCCTTTGGATTGCGTACGCTAGTCTTTGTTAGAGACACGTGTACGCAAAACAAAGATCCACCGTAACACAATATACTTTTATCAATGTAAACGATCCCTGATCATCTACCGCGTACCCCACTGGCTTTGCCTTATCTCCCAGGCAAACCTGTGTGTTTGTCTACACTTTTAACTATTACCTCTATTCTTAAACTATGAAATAACAGCAAGTCTCTTTTAGCACTTTTCTATCAACTATAAAACTGGCAGACAGGATGGTGATATACGACAAATGAAATACACAGATGGAAAAGAAATGCAGATATATATATGTATGCGTGCGTATATACGCAAGACAGAAGAAAAATAAACAGTTTTAAAAAAAACACAAGCGTTTTGTTCTTACCTCCGGTTCCCGGATTCCTTCAGCACTCGTTATCTAAGCGAAGCAGACGCTTATCCCGTCAGCACTACGAGACAACCTCCCGCCCTTTGCTGAGGGATAATGTCTGCTGATCTACCTAGTGCAGATATGTGAAGGACAGGACGAGCCGCCAATTGATAAAGCTAAATATTTATCGTATATACAACCCTTTATGAGGTCTAAGAACACTGTACGCTGTTTACTTAAGAAGTACCATAAGGGTACGCAAGTTGCGTAACGATCGCTCAGCCGTAGGCGAGACGCTCAAGCGTCACGTTCGCTCACGGCCCAGAGATCACAGACAAGGACGCTGTTGGCTATGACTAACGTAATGATTCGCTATGGCGTAGCGGACGCTCGAGACCACGAGGAGATCACCAGCGGCGCAGACGCTCACAACGCAAAACCTTTATATCTATACCCTTAACAATGAAATACACAGTAAACCTTAATGTAGAGACAAAGTGTAAGTGCAACCTTGTGTAACCTGATTAACTACAAAGCTGTTTGAGCGTCACCGACACTCAGAGAATTCTTAACACTATGAGAAAATACACAGATACTTGTTTAGGGTCCAAAGCCTGTTAAATGTATTATAACTAATATACTTGTAAAAAAAGGAATCACAGTACAAATAATACACTACAATATAACAGAGACTTCATAACCAAATAACTACACTATAAATACAATACAATACAATCTAATCAAGGGAAAATACGAGAGAAAGAGTAGAGAGAGAGAGAGAGAGAGATAGAGATGAGAGAAATGGCTCACAGTAAGACAATGATTACGGAGAAAAACTTACGCACAAGGGGAAACGATCGCATGCGCCTGGACATCCAGCACCCGATTTTCAGCAATGAGAACCGTTGAAGAGTGAGAGCTGGATGTGGTCGGCCTGCCTATTTATGCCCCACACACAATGCAATCTAATGGTCCCTACAATCTGATCGTCCATTGGACACAGGAATTCGGCTTCGCATCATAACAAAAGGTCATAGGTTAATTCATACAGGTGGGCTGTGACGATTTCCAACTGCTCAGGTGGGAGGGAAACTGGGTTTCCCGCCGCATGGGTAATAAAGTGCAAATAAAGTAAATGTTCATAAACTTCTTATGTCCATAACTATTCGCACGAGCGATTGATCTGCTTCAAACCAACACCGGAATATTTCTAATTAAATATTCTTCCGATGGATACTAAACACCACTGTATTACTCCTGTCTGACCCTTCGTATCAAACAAAGAGGGATTCCTCTGTTCATAAACATTCTATATTAACCAAACTTTCAGAATCTATCAAAGGAACCATGATCTACAAAATACATTATTACTGAAAGTATGTAACGATTGAGTCGCACGCTACAACCACATAAACTCTACCGTAAATACGCATACCATGCGCCTGCGGGTGCCCGCGACTGTGAGTATGCGCACGTACGGGAGAGCGTACGCATGCGCAGCACGGACCTGTGTGAGGTGCAAATATGGTAGTGTGCATAGAGATATTTTTCTGACTTTGACATTGCCCATGGCAACCAATCAGATTCTACTTACCATTTATCTAGCTGCTTCTAGCAGATAATAGATATAATCTGATTGGTTGCTATGGGCAACATCACTAGTTCTAAAAATCTCCCACCTTAGTAAATTTACCCCTTTGTCTTTTATCCAGGTTATAGGATCTGGAAAAGGAGGGCTTCAGATACTTCTGAAAAAAGGAACGGATGAGGTCACTTACAGCAGCCTCTGTCTCCCTGATGACATCCAGGCAAGAGGACTGGAATCCATTCCCAATTACCTGTACAGGGATGATGGGATGAACATCTGGTTGGCTATGGAGAGGTAGTTATGATAACTACTGTCCTGTTCCAGCTGCCCATCCAGAGGTAGAAGACCTCGTTATCCACCTTTGAATAAAATTGCCTCCCACTGATCATAGTGTGAATATGCTATAGGAAATAGAAAACTTTATAGTGTCCAAAACATCTGATCAAGGGAATTCTGGACAGCTAGAATTACACACCCCATTATTACTTCTGTACATCATCCATACTTTATTACTCAGTGATTGTACCTCTTGCTTTATCCACTACAGCTTTGCGTCCAACATTGTGAATTACTACTATGAGAGTGATGTGGCTGTCAGTAAAGATCCTGAACTTCAGGCCTGGGTGGCAGAGATCTACAAAGAAGGTTTCTTGGACAACAAATCTACAGGTATGTGACTTCTTGTTCTGTGATGACATATCACAATGGTGTCCACAATGAGCCAACCTCATCTTTGAAATGTTGGTAAACCTGGTATTACCAATAGGTCATATACTACCAAATACGATCTTCCAGCTCTTACCTTGGATGTTCCATCAGTGTGTAGGAGAGATCTAGATGACTTTTGGACTATTCTGTTTGATAGGAATGCCCTCATCCTTGGAGACCAAGGCCTCTTTGATCAAGTACCTGACCATGCTGATCTTCACTTGTTCTGTTCAGCATGCAGCGGTCAGCAGCGCTCAGGTGAGTGACAGATCATCTCAGCTTTACAATATGCTGTTCTTGGTACCCTGTGTGGCATCTTTCATACTCTGTCCTTGATTTGGAGGATTAGAGGCCATATTGACTAATCTGAATGAGATCAACCATGGGAGATATTGACCTACAGCTTTGCTGACACTTGTAACTGTGCTTTAAAACCTCATGTCCAACATTTCCCTACCTTTGTATATGTTATAACAACTGTAACATGCATGTTGCAGGCCTCATTTTATACAAACTATTTACTTACGTGTTCCATGGGACAGTGTTAATGTGGTAAACCAACTGTATATAGTGTAGGCCCTGAAACACAATGCAGTACACTCCAACCTTCTTGCCCAGTGACTCTGATAGGTTACTGGCAACCACCAGACAACTTCCAATGGGCCAACTTCCAATAGTTTTGTAATGTATTATGAGAATGTTTGTATCTGTCTTCTTCTGAGGTAAAGTGTTCCTGTCTAAGTTTCAAATCTGAGTTTCCATTGCAGTTTGACTTATATACCTGGATGCCTAATGGTCCGCCAGCAATGAAAAGTCCCCCTCCAACAGTAAAAGGGGTCAGTACAACCGAGAGTATACTGGCTACATTGCCTGAAGTAAACACAACCAGTTTGGGCATAGCCATTGTGTGGCAGCTCACTAAAGATCCAACAGATAAGGTGAGTACGAGGGGCTAGTAAGATTGCAAAAAGCTGATTGAGTACTTTTCTGTTCCTCTTCAGGGGAATAGCTAACAAATGCAATCCCACCATCTATTCATGTGCATATAAATTTGTAATTTGGTGGTAGATGGACATAGCTATTCAAATGATTTTGTCTTCAGGGCTTCCATTTGACAAGATTTCCTATTCCCTTGTAGAGACATCTGGGGGATTACCATGATGTGCATTTTACAGAGGAGGTTCCACAGACATTCATAAAAGATTTCCAGGAGAAACTGGCTAAGATCTCCCATTCCATTAAAGTGAGGAACAAGAGCATGAAATTGCCATATCCCTACTTGGACCCGACTGAGATTCAGAATAGTGTCTCTATATAACATGACTAGTGGCAGTGGATCTGTTGACTATGTCTGAACTTGCTACCAGTTTATCATGTCTTGATTTGCACTGTATTTTCAAGCCACTGTCATATTATCATGACCTGATTAGCACTGTCCATCTGTGTTTTAAAGCCATTGTCAGATAATATTTGATGTGATTAAAAATGTCAGTACAAGTTGTGCATTGAAATTCTCATTTAGCAGGAAACTCTGATGGGGAAAGTGCCTGTTTTTAGACTGAACACACACCACAATAGGAGGTATCCAGAGTATCACTTTAGGAAACCATCATAGCTAAATAACTGGCTACATTACACTATTTCCTGCTGTAGGAGCTGAACTCAAACAAATACAGAATGTGTACAGTTGCTGAATGGTATAATACTACAGGCAGAGGCGGAACTACCGGCAGTGCAAGCAGTGCACTGCACTGGGGCCCGCCTCTGTCCAGGGGCCCAAGCATGTAATGAGTCAAACTGACTCATTACATGCCGCTGTGCGCTGCGGGCAACTGCTGCCCGCAGCGCACAGCCGCCCGGAGATGAGAGGAGAGGAGCAGCGGCACGGACCGTCGGACGGGGAAGGAGGAGGAGGGAGGCGGAGAAGGGAGCCGCAGCAGCGCTTTGTTACTGGTGGAGGCGCTGCTGCTGCTGCCCCTCTGCTTCCCTATAGGCTGTCTTCCGAGAACAGCCTATAGGGAAGCAGAGGGGCAGCAGCAGCAGCGCCTCCACCAGTAACAAAGCGCTGCTGCGGCTCCCTCCATCACCTCCGTCCACCACCTCCTCTGCTGCCCGGGAATCGTCTCTGACGCTGCACCGAGGAGCCTGAGGCGGAGAGGGTAAGTATAATTCTTCTTTCTTTCTTTCTTTCTTTCTTTCTTTTTCTTTCCTTCTTTCTTTCTTTTTCTTTCCTTCTTGCTTGTGCCTGCCTGCCGCAATGTGTAAAAAGGGGGGACTACCTGCCGCAATGTGTAAAAAGGGGGGACTGCCTGCCGCAATGTGTAAAAAGGGGGGACTACCTGCCGCAATGTGTAAAAAGGGGGGACTGCCTGCCGCAATGTGTAAAAAGGGGGGACTGCCTGCCGCAATGTGTAAAAAGGGGGGACTGCCTGCCGCAATGTGTAAAAAGGGGGGACTGCCTGCCGCAATGTGTAAAAAGGGGGGACTGCCTGCCGCAATGTGTAAAAATGGGGGACTGCCTGCCGCTATGTGTAAAAAGGGGTAATCTGCCTGACGCAATGTGTAAAAATGGGGGACTGCCTGCCGCTATGTGTAAAAAGGGGAATCTGCCTGCCGTAATGTGTAAAAAAGGGGGACTGCCTGACGCTATGTGTAAAAATGGGGAATCTGCCTGCTGTAATGTGTAAAAAAGGGGGACTGCCTGACGCTATGTGTAAAAATGGGGAATCTGCCTGCTGCTATGTGTAAAAAGGAGGAATCTGCCTGCCGTAATGTGTAAAAATGGGCACGCTGTCTGCCGTAATGTGTAACAAGGGCACGCTGTCTGCCGTAATGTGTAACAAGGGCACGCTGTCTGCCGTAATGTGTAACAAGGGCACGCGGTCTGCCGTAATGTGTAACAAGGGCACGCGGTCTGCCGTTATGTGTAAAAAGGGTACGCTGTCTGCCGTTATGTGTAAAAAGGGCACGCTGTCTGCTGTAATGTGTAAAAAGAGGAATCTGTTCGCTGTAAGGTGTAAAAGGGTCTCTACCTGGTGTAGTGGTGCTACTGTGCGGCGTAATTTGAATAATGGAGACTACTGTGTTGGTATTATTTTGTGGCCACACCCCTTCCCCACGAAGCCACGCCACTATGTATTTTTGCGCGCGCCTACGGCGCGCACTGCCCCTGGGGTGGACTTGGATGGGGGGGGGGGGGGGGCCAAAGCATTTTGTCGCACCTGGGCCCACCGCTTGCTTGTTCCGCCACTGACTACAGGATCTTCTGGTCAGTGTATACAGGAGCTCTGGAGGTTGCTGGGAATACTGTATGTGTGTATGGTATGATGTGGCAAAGTTCCTGTACACACCACCGCATGCCCTGAAAAAAATGTATTTAGGCCAGTTGTCCATCTTGGTAAAAGGAATGAAAACTCACTGAAGCAGCAATATGGTATCCGGACTCCAGGTCGACACACCTTAGGTCGACGCCAATTGGTCGACACACCTTAGGTCGACGTGGGCAAAAGGTCGACATGGGCAAAGGTCGACAGGGAAAAGGTCGACATGAGTTTTTCCTGAATTTTTTCGTTTTTGGAACCTTTTTATACTTAACGATCCACGTGGACTACGATTGGAACGGTAATCTGTGCCGAGCGGAGTGGAGCGAAGGCACCATGCCCGAAGCATGGCGAGCGAAGCGAGCCATGCAAGGAGAGGCGGTGCACTAATTGGGGTTCCCGGTCACTGTACGAAGAAAACGACACCAAAAAAACATAAACTCATGTCGACCTTTTTCCATGTCGACCGTGTTCCTGTCGACCTTTTGTCCATGTTGACCTTTGTCCATGTCGACCTAAGGTGTGTCGACCAATTGGCGTTGACCTAAGGTGTGTCGACCTTTTTGCTGTCGACCCTGAGTCCCAGACCCCAGCAATATAGAGCCTGCACAATAGTGTTCTCCACCTTCAACAGGGACTTGTCTAATTTACATATTAGTGGCTGACTAGATGTACAAAAGAAACTACTAAATGTCAAGTTTTGCAGTGCTAAAACATTGGCCCTCATTCCGAGTTGATCGGTCGCAAGGCGAATTTAGCAGAGTTACACACGCTAAGCCTACGCCTACTGGGAGTGTATCTTAGCTTCTTAAAATTGCGAGCGATGTATTCGCAATATTGCGTTTACAAACTACTTTGCAGTTTCTGAGTAACTTCAACCTTACTCTGCCTGTGCGATCAGTTCAGTGCTTGTCGTTCCTGGTTTGACGTCATAAACACACCCAGCGTTCGCCCAGACACTCCCCCGTTTCTCCGGCCACTCCTGCGTTTTTTCCGGAAACGGTAGCGTTTTCATCCACACGCCCATAAAACGCCGTGTTTCCGCCCAGTAACACCCATTTCCTGTCAATCACACTACGATCGCCGGAGCGAAGAAAAAGCCGTGAGTAAAAATACTATCTTCTTAGCAAAATAACTTGGCGCAGTCGCAGTGCGAACATTGCGCATGCGTACTAAGCGGATTTTCATTGCGATGCGATGAAAAAGAACGAGCGAACGACTCGGAATGAGGGCCATTGATCAGACTGTTTTATGTTGTCACCAGCCAATACTAACTGAAACATCCCAACTATTGGGCTTGACTGCAGAATGACCAAGAAGAGCTCTTTCAAAGGCCAGTTCTGGTGCCATAACAAAGTTGTGTGATATTACATAAACTGGACAGTGGGCCACCAGGAACATAGGACAGCCCCCGATGAGCCAGCATGGAGGTACCCCAGTCCACACCAGAGTTATCAGCAGCCTGCTCATTGCTGTAATGAGGGTGGTGACTGCTGCCTGCCGTAGTCCAGCCTAGCTGGTTAAGCCCATATGATATAGCACAATTGCCAGGCGATGGATATGTCAGCAGCGTGCCCATAGTCTAAGCTTGCTCTTCTCTTCTGATTATGTCACCGACATCAGCACCACGCTATTGACACTAGGGGATGAGATTGCAGTATCCTAGTGAATGTGTTGTGTCCATGTGTCTGTGCACAGCGGGATCCGGTCTGAAGATCGACAGTGTCTAGGTCGACAATGTTTAGGTCGACCACTATTGGTCGACAGTCACTAGGTCGACAGGGTCAGAAGGTCGACAGGGTTTCTAGGTCGACATGTTCTAGGTCGACAGGTCAAAAGGTCGACATGAGTTTTTCACAATTTTTTTCTTTTTTTTGACTTTTTCATACTTAACAATCCACGTGGGCTACGATCGGAATGGTTATCTGTGCCGAGCGAAGCGGTAGCGGAGCGATGCACCTTGCCCGAAGCATGGCGAGCGAACACGGTGCACTAATTGGGGTTCCCGGTCACTCTACGAAGAAAACGACACCAAAAAAACATATAAAACTCACGTCGACCTTTTGACCTGTTGACCGAGAACATGTCAACATTCTGACTCTGTCGACCTTCTGACCCTGTCGACCTAGTGACTGTCGACCTATAGTGGTCGACCTAAATATTGTCGACCTAGACACTGTCGATCTAATGATCTACACCCATGCACAGCATATTTCTGCAGATCATGTAGGTGATTGGTAGACCTATTAATATAATATGTATGCATGACCTGTCATTAATATAATGTACGTTTGTTTGTGCTGTCATTAATATAATGTATGTGTGTGTATATGCTGGCATTAATATAATGTATGTGTGTGTATATGCTGGCATTAATATAAAACTAAACAGAATCTGCTATAAGTGCCTAATCAAAATAATTTGAAGGTTAAAAACAACATCAAGAGCGCTGCCAATAAAGCACTGTGTATATGCTTTAATAATTACTAGAAGCCAAAAAAAGAAAATTGGCTGCGCTAATGATGCAAATGAAAATAACCTTATTAATGGAGAGCTGACAAATCAATAATAAAGAATAAAAATGTTTTATTTAAAATATTAATATACCAATATAAATGTAAATACGATATCTTAATAGATAGTGTGTATAAGAATACTCTGAGCTGACCCTAAATAATATATAACAAGTAACGATTATTACATGATAGATAGGTAATCAATAATCTCATGACATGGGGAAAATTAAATTGACAAACATGTAACAATCAAATCACTGATTACTTAGAAGCAAATAATCACAACGAATTAAGACTACACACTCTCTATAAGTACAGAGGCAGCATGTACTTTGAAATGTATGGAAAGTCCTGGCAGCAAGTTGTTTAATTAAATAAGATGATTGAATTACCTCTCCTGGGCTGTCAGTACCGGGCGTCCCCGGCGCAATCCACTAAAGCCCTTTTTATATGAAGAAGCAACTGTAGCAGATTACTCCGAAAGAGACTATTTGCATGTGCTGTGAAATGTCTCTGCATGAGAAGCTTATTCCTGTCATTAATATAATGTACGTTTGTTTGTGCTGTCATTAATATAATGTATGTGTGTGTATATGCTGGCATTAATATAATGTATGTGTGTGTATATGCTGGCATTAATATAATGTATGTGTGTGTATATGCTGGCATTAATATAATGTATGTGTGTGTATATGCTGGCATTAATATAATGTATGTGTGTGTATATGCTGGCATTAATATAATGTATGTGTCAGAACTGACTCTGACCAATAGGCAAGATTTTAGATGGTAGAGAGTTCCCATGCCTGCTGGGCATTCCTCTGGAGCAATGATACCCTAAGCATTTGCCTTACTGGCCTATGCCTAAGGCCATCTCTGGTATGGATATATGTGCTGGCATTAATACAATGTGTGTGTGTTGGCATTTATGTGTCGCAATGTGTGATCTTGCATAAAGTCCCAAATGCCCTGTCTCAAATTTTGGAAAGTATGTTGCTGTGTGTGTGGCGGTGATTTAAATATAATGGGCTAGATGTAATAAAGTCCAAGAGAGCCAGAGGTGTGGGTTCCCTGGCCGAACGTGGATGTTTTTATGGGGGTTTTTTTTTAACATGATTGCTGCTTTAAAAAAAGGCCAGGGAACCTTCATGTCCAGCCAACTTGGACTTTATTACATCCGGCCCCGTGTGTTTGTGTGATCAGATTATTATACTGTGTGTAATGGTATTATTATAATGTGTGTGATGGTACAAATAACATGTGTGGGGTGTGGTATTAAAGTAATGTGTGGTGATATTAATGTGAATTGGTCAGGGCTATTAAGGTCATAGAATGCAATTATTAATGTAATGTGTAGTTGATGGGGATACTAAATAATAATGCTAGTTGGGGGAAGGAAATTAATTTCAAATCAATGTAGACTGATTTAGTTTTGGCGCTAGTAGGAGAGGAAGGCATAAAGTGTTCATCTTTCCAGGAGAAAGATACCGCCCCTTACACAGATCCAGTGGCAGATTTACCAAATAGGCAGAGTAGGCATCAGCCTATGGGACCCCACAACAACAGATCAAAATAATATTGATTTGATCTTGAAAGAAAATTACAATCATGATTTCTTAAATTGTTTCCAAAAGATAGGAAAAAGTAATCAACTCTAAAGGCCTGTACACACTGGTCGATATATCGGCCGTTCTCCTGAACGGCCGATATATCGCGGGACCGTCGGCCAGTGTGTACGGCCGATACGTCTGTGAACGCCGTTGTTCACAGACGTATCGCGTCGTCCCCGCAGCACAGCCGACGGCCAATATATCTACCGACATATTGGCACGTCGCTGTGTGTGTACGGGGCGGTCGGCCGACCGCCCGTACACATGCTGCGGCAGCCGGCGGTGATTGACAGATGAACTGGGCGGGCGGGCGTGCATACACGCCCGCCCAGTTCATGACGTCAGTCCCTGACTGATCGGGCAATGTGTGTATGCTCAACACACTGCCCGATCCGTTCATAGATATATCTGCAGATCAATTGATCTGCAGATATATCTATTAGTGTGTACCCACCTAAAGAAACAAAAACTTTAAATTAAAGACTCTACGGAGAAAATACTGTATTGATGTAATGTACCCATTAACAACTTAAAGAATATAAATCATAGACATCAGATTCACATAACAGTTTCCAGATAGTAGACTGTTGGGTGGTAAAATTAAAAACATATTAGGAGATAATTTGCAAGGGTGGCACCGGGATTTTTGATTGGCTAGGGGTCTCCATAGGGTTTAATTTGGCACTGTACAGATTCCACTCCCATGTAAGGCTGCTCCTAGAAATTCCCTGTACTGGTTTTCCCATCCCAATCCGGATGTCTGGAAACTCACTACGTAGGAGCACAATATATGTACGAATTATACTGCCAATGACTTCTTAAACCTTTAGGTGCTAAGAAGGTATGATTTGTCCACAAACCCTTTGAGAAGTTTTTCAAAAGTCCTGTGCACTGCAGGGGTCCAAATGGTTGGGAACTTTTTACCTTGTTATGGTGATGGGATGGCATTCTAAGCCCTGCTCCTCACAACTATTGTGAGTGCTTTCAGTGACATATTACCATTCTTGGCACCCACAAATTCATCTTACCCTCATTTGAAAGCGGGATGTCTTTTCCATTTAGGCTCCAATGACCTCATATAAAAAAAAATATTGATCAACTGCTTGAGTCTTCCTTCCACATAAAGTATCACTAAAAGCTATGATATCCAGAAGGTCATATTTGGAGAAAATACTAGAATTATGCAGAGGTGTCACTCACCTCTTATGCACCCGGACGCAAAGGGGTGTGTGGCTTTGCAGGAAAGTACATGGCTTCGTGGGATGGGCGTGGCTAAGCGCCCCGACCCCTGTTTTCATCCCTACGGGTGTCCAGGAGTTGCGGGCTACCCCTGGAGACTAGCATGTCTGCAGTGCCGGCTCCTACACGGTGACAGGAGGCGGGTTGCTGCACGCTATGTTACAGTGCAGCACCCGGCTCCTGTCACTGAACATGAGCCGACACTTTGGTGTCACCCCTCAGAGGGTGTACCCGGGTACGGGCCGCACCCCCATTGTGACCCCACTTGCCTTAGGTTCCCACAAGGTTATCTCCATGCTAGTATAATGCAGCTACAGTATTTTATTTTTTTGTGGCACCTCACATCCAAAGCTCTAAGATCATCCTAGCAATAACACTCTCCAGTAACCTCTCTTGACAATTGAGTTATGACCTAGCAGAAAAATTGCAAAAGCACAGCCTACAACTGAATCCAACCAACACCTCTTGAAGAGCATAATGTTCAGTAAATGTAAAGTGGTCTGTGTGCAAATAACCACGGGACTATGGAGAACTGCAGAAGTGTAACTTTACTAGCTGCAATCCATGCTGAACAATGACTTCAGAGGCACTTTCTGTAACAAACACTTCCTGTATAACACGGGGATGGCAATGATGCAAATTCCTCTGTCCACAAACATCATACATCTAAATCCCCCTTTTTTCAACATATAGACCAATGGAGAGCGAAATGACTGCATAGGAATAGAGAGAGTTAAACCTCCTGTGAGGGGTGGACCTAACTGTGAGGAAAAGTACAGCCCATGGTAGAGAGGGGAGGGTTCAGTATATATAGGGACTGCTAGGCCAGCTTGGTCTCTCTTGCTGCTGAATTGCCTGGAATAACAACAGTGCTGCTGCATCAGCATATACACAACACCCAGCAGAAGGTTTAGCACAGCAGTATGCACAGAAGCCAGTAGTACCAGAAGCAGCAGCAAGTGTTTGGACATCTGGACTAATAGGACAGTGATTATATCACAGAAAGGTGAGCAGCATGACACACATGCTCACTCACAGACACACAGACTTTGGCTAGGCAGTGCAGATGCTATTTTTTTTTATTAGATCTGTATTGCTGGGCTGTGTTGTACTTTTACAGCATCAGATTCAGGGAGTGAAAATCCAGTGAAGTGAGTGAGACAGTGAGAAGCCTAATGCAGCTGCTGGCTCTATTCTGTCTGTGTATAACTCCTCCTTCCTGATGAACTAATCTTTGCCAAAGCTGTGAACTGAACGAACTAGTTCACTTTGAAGATTAGTTCATTTTGAGGGGCAGCAAGGCATTCCGGCCCGCGCGCAGAAGCGAGGGTGTCCGGTACGCAGCCGGGGTCAGCGGCTCAGCGAATAGCGCACGCTTGCCGTGACCTGGGGGCGGCGCAGTTGGGACACCATCCAGTACAGACGGAGCGCGGACGCGAGGTGGGGACGTCTTTGCCCCGGAGTGCTAGGCAGGCCCCGGGAGTGGTTTCCGGATCCTGTGCTCTGTCTTCTTTTTCAGGTGATCGCGGAGAGGTTGGGGTGGACGTGAGTGATGAGGAGTATTTCGAAGTTTCCACACCGGAGGACTCCCAGTCCGAACAGTCGACAGCGTCAGGTGAGGTTGAGCAGTCGGCGTCTGGCTCCAGCGCGCGCTCCAGTTCTCTCAGTTCCTCCTCTTTTTCATCCCTATCGTCGCAAGCGTCCGACATCAGTAGCACAACTAGGGCAAAAAAGCGTGCGACGAAGTACGCTAAGAGGGCGGCAGGGCAGCAGGAGAGGCGGAAGAGATGCAAGCGGCTTAACGAGGACGCTCGCAGGGCCAAGAAGCACCGTGATTTGCCGGGAGTAGTCCACTGTGATTATACGGCAGTGTTGAGGGGGTTGCGGGATAGCTGCCGTAGGAAGATCTGCTGAGGCGATTACGTGGATATGTTCGCGCTGACTAAGGACGCGAAGCAGGAGTATAAGGCAGCGACAGCTAAGAAAGGCATCGGAGCTGAAGCTTACCGTACTTTTACAACTGGCTGGCCGGTTTTTGCGTCTTTGCGGCGTGTTATCTGGAAGATAGGCCTGACGAACATATGAACATCATACGATACCTGCACTTGATACACGATATGCAGCGCACATCGTCAGGAATCGAACGGCGGATGTATGATAAAGTTCAGAGAGAAGCAGGACTGCTTACAGATTATTGACTTTGGTTGCAAGGACGTGGAGGTCTGGCTCCAGGTCACCCGGGCTTCTCAACCTGCAAAGGAGCCTCGGAATCCGGGGGCGGATGGGCAACACGCAGGGTCGTCCGCCCAGGGGAGTAGCACGGAAGGGGGACCGGGTAGGAGAGGTAGGTTGGCTATCCGCGGGGGAGGACAGGCCCCGCGAAGGGGAAGTGATTCGCATTTAATAATGCGACCTATTCCTTCGGCAAGCAGTGTCGGTTTCGACATTCGTGCTTGCGATGTGGCGGCTTCCACCCGGCCTCCAACTGCTTTAAAGGAAATCGGCAAGGCGCGAGGGGAAAGCAAAGCTACGCAAAACCCGGCGTGAGCAGGATCGCTCAACTGGGCCCCAACGCCAATTAATTTGGACGCCATGTACAAATGGTTGGATTGGTATCTGAATAGTACGGACGCTCAGTTTTTGTTTCAGGGTTTTAAGTTTGGTTTCCGCTTGCCAGTTGCTGGCGAAGTATCGGTCTAGGCTCTCTGGAATCTTCAGTCCGCTCGCGCCTTGCCGTCTGTTTTGCGCAAGAAAGTTGATAAAGAGGTGCGAATGGGTAGGATGGAGGGCCCGTTTAGCTCGCCCCCAGTGAATGACTTGGTCATTTCCCCAGTGGGGTAGTCCCCAAGAAGACTCCGGGTGCCTTTCGGCTCATTCAACATCTTTCTTACCCGTCAGGGTCGTCGGTCAACGACGCAATACCGCCGGCACACTGCTCGGTGGTGTACCAGTCGTTTGACGAGGTGCTGGAGTTGGTTCGTAGTTACGGCCCGGGAGCTATGATTGCTAAGATCGATGTTGAGTCCGCGTTTCGGTTGCTCCCGTTGCATCCGGACTCATTCCGTTTTATGGGTTTTCGGATCGGAGCGGAATATTTAATTGACAAATGTTTGCCGATGGGATGTTCCGTTTCCTGCTCGTTTTTTGAACGGATTAGCACATTTTTACATTGGTGCGTGGAGTCTTCGTCAAGGGGTCATGGAGTTGCGCATTACCTCGATGATTTCCTGTGCGTGGGACCGGCGAATTCGCCGCGCTGCAGCGACTTGCTGTTCAGCATCCGAGCGCTGTTTTTTCACTTTGGCGTTCCTGTGGCTGAGGATAAAATGGGGCCGGTTTCCTGTTTGTCGTTCTTGGGGATCGAAATCGACACGATGGCGGGATCGTGTCGCCTTCTTCAGGCCAAGGTTGCGAAGCTCCGCAAAGTTATTTGCCAGTTCCTAAGGTCGCGCAAAGTCACACTGCGGCAGGCGCAGTCCTTGCTGGGCCTTTTGAACTTTGCTTGTCGGGTGATCCCGATGGGCAGGGTTTTCTGCCGAAAGCTGGGGAGGGCGACAGCGGGGTGTGCCAGGCCGCATCATTTCATCCGCTTGTCCTCCAAGATTAAGAGGGATTTGGCCGTATGGGCATCGTTCCTGGGGGATTTCAACGGGGTGCGTATCTGGCAGGCCCCAACGGTCGACAGCGCTCGGTTACAGCTGTTTACCGATGCGCAGGGTTCCTCTGGGTTCGGTTGCTACCTAGAGGGGTCTTGGTGCGTGGCCTGAGGAATGGCATCGCAAAGGTTTCACTAAGGACCTTTTGCTGCTGGAGCTTTTCCCCATTATGGTAGCACTGGAGGTTTGGGGCGATCGTCTGGCTCGTCGCGGCATTTTGTTTAGATGTGACAATCCGGGCATGGTGAATGCGATCAATAACCAGAGGGCGAAGTCGCTGGTGGTTCTGAGGGTGCTGGGGCGGTTGCTGCTGACATGCTTGCATAAGAATGTATGGTTCCGCTCGCAGCATGTGGTTGGTCTGGAGAACGGAATTGCCGACGCGTTGTCCCGTGGTCAGTGGGAGAGATTTCGTTTGTTGGCACCCGAGGCCGATGAGCGGGGGTTTCAATGTCCCGGTTATGTCTGGCAGGTGATCGGACCGGACTAGAGGGTCTAGCGATGCGGTCAGTGGCTCCGAACACGCTCAAGGCTTACGGTCAAGCTTGGAGCGAGTGGGAAGAGTTTGTCCGAGGACGTAGTCAAGAAGGTAAGAGAGGGCATCGGATGATGCTTTCTTTTGTTTGGCAGCTCTTTGTCACGGGTAGGTCCAGAGCGGTGGTGTCCCGGTACTTAGCAGGGATTTTGTTTTTTAATAAAATCAAGGGTGTCCCTGACGTGACAAAGAGCGGGCTTCTGGTTAAGGCGAAGAATGGGTGGGCGCTCGTGGCGCTAACGCCGCCTGATAGGCGGCGGCCCATCGATGCGGCCTTGCTACTGGCTGTCATCGAGGCGGTTGGCGGTATCGCGTCGTCTATTTTTGAATCGCTTTTGTTCCGGTTGGCGTTCTCCATGGCTTACCACGGAGCCTTTCGGATTTCGGAGCTGGTAGCACCATCTAAGCGGGCAGACTCGCACATGCTTCTGGATGACGTGGTGGTGGGTGAGAGGTCCTTGCTGTGCAGATTGCGTCGCTCTAAGACGGACCAAGTAGGTAGAGGTCGATGGGTCACCTTGGTTCCGTCGCTGGAGGAGAGCATTTGCCCGGTGAAGTTGGCATCGAAATATGCGGCGGTTCCGCCCGGTGGGCAGGGGTCGTGGTTGCTGCATTATGACGGTTTACCCTTGACGAAATATCAGTTTCGTTGGATGCTGGGTCGCTGTCTGGCGAGCTTGGGCCTTCCACCCGCTGCTTTCGGGACGCATTCCTTCCACATCGGGGCTGCGACGTCGGCTGCTTCGGCAGGGTTTTCCGTGGCGGAAATCCAAGCAGTGGGGCTATGGAAGTCGTTGAGTTACAGACGATATATTCGCCCCGTTGCATGATTTGTTTGTTTGACTAACGGTTCTGTTTATTTGTAGTTGTATAAGTTCATGTTGTGAAGTTCAGTACGTCCTTGTGTAGTGTGTCTGTTTGTCTCCCCTGTTTATCCTACTCAGGGATTAGCTACTCGCCGCTGCTGGCAGCGGGGGTCTGGAGTTCTTTTGCGATTTTTTGCCTGACTTGACGGACTGAATTCTAATCTCTTATTCGGCTGATCAGTTCTAATCAAAGTCCCTCAGCAGGTTTTTACGCTTTCACCTCCAGCTGAGTTCTTACATGTTTTTTCCCATTTTATACCCCCCCCCTTTATTTTCCTTATATTATTTTAATAAACTCTGCTTTAGATTCTTATTAACCGATTTTTTACCACTTTCCTTCTCTTCAGGTTGGGTAGAAGATGATTTGGCAATCTGGGTGGTTGGCCACTCTTATGTGTACTGGGCAGCCAGGTTTTTGGCCTTGGAGGGGGCACAGATGTTTCCTAGGGCTCATGGCGTTCGTTGGCTTGGTTGGTGGGGAATGATGTGGAAAGATCTGAAGAGTAGATTGGTCAGTCAGGTCAGCGAGCATGGAGTCCCTAGGGTGCTGATTGTCCATTTAGGTGGCAACGACCTGGGGAAGAGGTCATCTTGGGTGCTGCGGTAGGCCATGAAGAAGGATCTGGCCAGTGTGGCCACAGCATGGACCAATTGTGTCTTGGTGTTCTCTATGATGGTGCCAAGGTTGAGTTGGCGAGGTGTGGCGGACGGTCACCTGATTGATGAGGCCAGGCAAAAGGTGAATGGGGCAGTGGCGAAGTGGGTGTTGGTCCACGGAGGCAAAGTGGTTCGCCACCCTAGGATTCGGTTTTGTGACAGTCACCTTTTTCGGCCTGATGGTGTGCATCTGTCCAAGGAGGGGATGATGCTTTTCCTGGAGGATCTGTTTCTGGTGCTGCAGGAGTTAGGTTGAGGGTATGGTGGCGGTGCGAAGACTCTGGGGAGGAGTCTTTCGCTGTTGGCAGAAAAGAACGGCAGGTTGTAGTTTGTCTTGTTAGTTGCAGTGATTTACAGTATTGGTGTGGTTTAGGTGCACTCACCTTCATTGACTTTTAAGGCCGCTTGACCACCCGTCCGGGGGCAGTGTCATCACCCATCAGGGTGGGTAGTCACCATGGGGGTCTGAGTCAGGCACCTATTACCTATTTTATAGTTTGTGTTAAATTAGGATCGTTTGGAAATTTTATGTTTTTGAGGTTATCGTCAGTTGAGATATAGCCGTTCTTTTTTCTGCCACCATATGCCGGCTGAATCGGCATGTTAACTAAAATTTTCATTTTACAGGTTTTCTAATGGTTAGGGTACAATAAATAACTAACAATTTTCTGCCAAATTCGAGTCTCCGTGTCATTATTTCTTGGTATTAAAGGTACTAAATGCTTTACTTTTGAATAAGGGGTCCACACATTATCATTAGGAGGTTTAACACTTGTGTATAGGTGTAAGACATTGTAACATGCATTGGATGTGGAGACAGTGTTCAACAAACTACAATCATAAATTAACAAATGGCAGATTAACCAACATAGGGCCTGATTCAGAGATGTACTCAAATGCCATCGCAGCTGCAAATTTGTACACACCAGCTCTGTGGAAATATTCAAATGAGACAGCCCTAAAGAAGCCCATAATCAGCATCAGTGACATTGGTACTAATTTTTACTTCATAATATGCAAGTGAAAACCCCAAATTCAGAGTAATGTATTAAGTCACTTTTTTCTGCTTTTAAAATACAGTAATGAGAAGAAAAAAACATCCCTTTGCCCGAATGTAACAGATCTTAGAGAGAGATAAAGTGGAGATGTTGCAAAGTAACCAGTCAGTTTCTGTCATTTATCTTGCACAGTTTATAAAGTGACAGAAGCTGATTGGTTGCTAGGGGCAACTGCTCCACTTTAGGATCCGCTTCATACAATTTATATATGCCTGAGCACAGCAGTGCCACACATGGTAGCTTAGAGGTAGTGTATTGACTCGTTATGGCTGTATGAGTCATTGAGTCAGAGAGCTGATTACACTGATCTGTATGAATCACTGAACTGCTGAAATACTTACAAGGAGAATGACTCATGAGTCATCATGACAATGTGGATCATTCAGCTCAGCAGAGTTCATACCATGGGGTATATTTACAATGCTCCCGATTTTGACTGATTTTGTGTTTTTTCTTCAAAGTATCATCTTGGGAATTTACTAAACTAAAATCTTGGCAGTAATGAGAGCATTCGGATTTTTTTTGAAGGCAGAAAAAAAAAAAATACGAATGAATACACCATCAGTCAAACACGCCTGTTATTTTATATAACTCGGTAATTTACTAAAAATTTGTATTCACAAACACTACCGTCAATAGCCAAACCCTGCCGTGAAAAAGTACAAATAAACCTGCTTTTTTTTACCGTATTCTGTGTACCTGAGTCTCCCGCCTGTCCAATTGTGGCCCCTCTGATCGTCCCGTTCTTGCTTGTCGCGACGTCTGCCGGAATCTGCATAGAACACCTGCGTAGGACCTGGTCAGAAGGGACGAAGACACCCCAGTACGGACAACACCCCCCCAAAGTGTGTAAGGACCACTACGGTGGGACACGGTAACAAAGATTTATTATAGACGGGACAGTCCCCGTTTAGGGAAACTGGATCTGCGGTTAGTAAACCTAGCACATTTCGGTTATGATCATTACCATTGCTCACATATTATCATTCACAAAAGCAATATGAACATAGCATAATAATGACACAAATGCATTTCAGAACTTTAACATCCCAAAAAGGGGTCTTTAGAAAAGCAAGTTTCATGAATACACAGGCAGTATGTTGAACATGCCACTAGGTGGCACTATGAACTCAATAAAGGGGTCTCTGGCCCAAAATCCATATAATCCGGAGAAGTTCAAACGTGCGTTTGCATGGTAATGTCACTGGAGTTACATCTATTCCCCAATGGGAGGGCTTGGTAAGTCCTGCACACAGTACGCGGGGCTATTATCCTTGGAAATGGAAGCCTTGGGGGTACGGACAACTACCTCCGCTGGGAAGCAAATCGAACAGTGTCAGTTGCCTTGCTGGGTGCACCTCCCTGGTTCTCCAATGTGGCTTCTTCCCTTTCACCGCCCATAGCTGCTCCCGGCCGGCGCGGGGACTTCCTCTGCAGCAGCGCTCGATCTCCTCACTCGCCGTCCGACTCTCCTCTGATGCAGCAGTGCGGTCCGCTCTCCCGCAGGCGGCTCACGCTGCCTCAGTCCTCCTGACCGCTGCTCGCAGCTCTCCTTGCTTGGCCGGTGCAGTGCGTCTCGCCTCTTGTCAGTAAGAGGGCGGTAGATGAGTTCGGGCAGTAAAGTCAGCCAACGGGCGCTGTCTCCCGCTGGTAGGCTTCGGAGCATCCCGATGAGAGTCTGGTTAGCTCTCTTGCACAAACCATTCCCCTGTGGGTGGTACGCTGTAGTTCTCGCTTTCTGGCAGCCGTAGTAGGAGCACAGTTCATAGAATAGCTGCGACTCAAAGGCAGGTCCTTGGTCGGTCAGTATACACTCGGGATACCCGTAGGGCCTGGTGAAGTGTTTCAGGAATAGTTCGGCCGTGGTCTTAGCAGTCAAGTCTTTTGCAGGGACCGCCACCAAGAGTTTGCTATAGTGGTCGGTCATGGTTAAGGCATAGTTGTGTCCGCTGGTGCTGGGCTCTAGTTTTACGTGGTCGAGGGCGACAATTTGCAGTGGACGGTGACTCTTGATGGGGTGTAAATGGTCCTTCTGATGTGCATCTGGGCACCTCTTCAGGTTACAGGGGACACCATCGTTCTACGTCATCATGCAGACCTATCCAAAAGTACCGTGTAGGCAAGATGGCTTCCGTCTTTTGTGTACCAAAATGTCCTGACTTGTTGTGGTA